>NW_025746471.1:15000-17500 GCF_021184085.1 Oncorhynchus gorbuscha
CTCTGTTTATCCCTCTGTTTCTCCCTCTCTCTCTCTCTCTCTCTCTCTCTCTCTCTCTCTCTCTCTCTCTCTCTCTCTCTCTCTCTCTCTCTCTCTCTCTCTCTCTCTCTCTCTCTCTCTCTCTCTCTCTCTCTTTCTCCCTCTCTCTCTCTCTCCCTCTCTCTCTCTCTGTTTCTCTCTCTCCCTCTGTTTCTCCTCTCTCTCTCCCTCTCTCTCCCTCTGTTTCTCTCTCCTCTGTTTCCCTCTCCCTCCCTCCCTCTGTTTCTCTCTCTCTGTTTTTCTCTGTTTCTCTCTGTTTCTCTCTCTCTCTCCCTCCCTCTGTCTCTCTCCCTCTGTTTCTCTCTCTCTCCCTCTGTTTCTCTCTCTCTTTCTCTCTCTCTGTTTCTCTCTCTCTCTCTCTCTCTCTGTTTCTCTCTGTTTCTCTCTCTCTCTCTCTCCCTCTGTTTCTCCCTCTCTCTCTCTCTCCTCTGTTTCTCCATCTGTTTCTCCCTCGCTCTCTCTCTCCCTCTGTTTCTCTCTCTCTCCCTCTGTTTCTCCCTCTCTCTCTCTCCCTCTGTTTCTCTCTCTCTGTTTCTCTCTCTCTCCCTCTGTTTCTCTCTCCCTCCCTCCCTCTGTTTCTCCCTCTCTCCCTCTCCCTCTGTTTCTCTCTGTTTCTCTCTGTTTCTCTCTCTCTCCCTCCCTCTGTTTCTCCCTCTCTCTCTCTCCCTCTGTTTCTCTCTATCTGTTTCTCTCTCAGTTTCTCCCTCTCTCTCTCTCCCTCGGTTTCTCTCTCTCTGTTTCTCTCTCTCTGTTTCTCTCTGTTTCCCAATTCAATTCAATTCAAGGGCTTTATTGGCATGGGAAACATGTGTTAACATTGCCAAAGCAAGTGAGGTAGACAACATACAAAGTGAATATATAAAGTGAAAAACAACAAAAATCAACAGTAAACATTACACATACAGAAGTTTAAAAACAGTAAAGACATTACAAATGTCATAGTATATATATATATATACAATGTACAAATAGTTAAAGGACACAAGATAAAATGAATAAGCATAAATATGGGTTGTATTTACAATGGTGTTTGTTCTTCACTGGTTGCCCTTTTCTCGTGGCAACAGGTCACACATCTTGCTGCTGTGATGGCACACTGTGGAATTTCACCCAAAAGATATGGGAGTTTTTCAAAATTGGATTTGTTTTCGAATTCTTTGTGGATCTGTGTAATCTGGGGGAAATATGTCTCTCTAATATGGTCATACATTGGGCAGGAGGTTAGGAAGTGCAGCTCAGTTTCCACCTCATTTTGTGGGCAGTGTGCACATAGCCTGTCTTCTCTTGAGAGCCATGTCTGCCTACGGCGGCCTTTCTCAATAGCAAGGCTATGCTCACTGAGTCTGTACATAGTCAAAGCTTTCCTTAATTTTGGGTCAGTCACAGTGGTCAGGTATTCTGCCGCTGTGTACTCTCTGTGTAGGGCCAAATAGCATTCTAGTTTGCTCTGTTTTTTTGTTAATTCTTTCCATTGTGTTAAGTAATTATCTTTTTGTTTTCTCATGATTTGGTTGGGTCTAATTGTGCTGTTGTCCTGGGGCTCTGTAGGGTGTGTTTGTGTTTGTGAACAGAGCCCCAGGACCAGCTTGCTTAGGGGACTCTTCTCCAGGTTCATCTCTCTGTAGGTGATGGCTTTGTTATGGAAGGTTTGTTAGGTGGTTGTAGAATTTAACGGCTCTTTTCTGGATTTTGATAATTAGTGGGTATCGGCCTAATTCTGCTCTGCATGCATTATTTGGTGTTTTACGTTGTACACGGAGGATATTTTTGCAGAATTCTGCGTGCAGAGTCTCAATTTGGTGTTTGTCCCATTTTGTGAAGTCTTGGTTGGTGAGCGGACCCCAGACCTCACAACCATAAAGGGCAATGGGCTCTATGACTGATTCAAGTATTTTTAGCCAAATCCTAATTGGTATGTTGAAATTTATGTTTCTTTTGATGGCATAGAATGCCCTTCTTGCCTTGTCTCTCAGATCGTTCACAGCTTTGTGGAAGTTACCTGTGGCGCTGATGTTTAGGCCAAGGTATGTATAGTTTTTGTGTGCTCTAGGGCAACAGTGTCTAGATGGAATTTGTATTTGTGGTCCTGGTGACTGGACCTTTTTGGAACACCATTATTTTGGTCTTACTGAGATTTACTGTCAGGGCCCAGGTCTGACAGAATCTGTGCATAAGATCTAGGTGCTGCTGTAGGCCCTCCTTGGTTGGTGACAGAAGCACCAGATCATCAGCAAACAGCAGACATTTGACTTCGGATTCTAGCAGGGGAGGCCGGGTGCTGCAGACTTTTCTAGTGTCCGCGCCAATTCGTTGATATATATGTTGAAGAGGGTGGGGCTTAAGCTGCATCCCTGTCTAACCCCACGACCCTGTGTGAAGAAATGTGTGTGTTTTTTGCCAATTTTAACTGCACACTTGTTGTTTGTGTACATGGATTTTATAATGTCGTATGTTTTACCCC
>NW_025746471.1:20000-32500 GCF_021184085.1 Oncorhynchus gorbuscha
GGGAGTCAGCTTCTATCTGAGCTAAGAATGGGAGTCAGCTTCTATCTGAGCTAAGAATGGGAGTCAGCTTCTATCTGAGCTAAGAATGGGAGTCAGCTTCTATCTGAGCTAAGAATGGGAGTCAGCTTCTATCTGAGCTAAGAATGGGAGTCAGCTTCTATCTGAGCTAGGAATGGGAGTCAGCTTCTATCTGTTTTTATTTCTTTCTGAAACAATGTAAACACCCTTCATCCTCATGTACAGTTTGTTTGTTTTCTTTGTAATAAAACGGTGTGATCATTAAATCCTTGACTAACTTCTGTGATATTGTATTGTAAGTCTTGTATACACAATCTAGTCTACTCTTTTTATATACCTCACTCTTTCCAATAAAAAATACATCTACACACTGCTATATATACAGTGCCTTGCGAAAGTATTCGGCCCCCTTGAACTTTGCGACCTTTTGCCACATTTCAGGCTTCAAACATAAAGATATAAAACTGTATTTCTTTGTGAAGAATCAACAACAAGTGGGACACAATCATGAAGTGGAACAACATTTATTGGATATTTCAAACTTTTTTAACAAATCAAAAACTGAAGAATTGGGCGTGCAAAATTATTCAGCCCCCTGAAGTTAATACTTTGTAGCGCCACCTTTTGCTGCGATTACAGCTGTAAGTCGCTTGGGGTATGTCTCTATCAGTTTTGCACATCGAGAGACTGAAATTATTTCCCATTCCTCCTTGCAAAACAGCTCGAGCTCAGTGAGGTTGGATGGAGAGCATTTGTGAACAGCAGTTTTCAGTTCTTTCCACAGATTCTCGATTGGATTCAGGTCTGGACTTTGACTTGGCCATTCTAACACCTGGATATGTTTATTTTTGAACCATTCCATTGTAGATTTTGCTTTATGTTTTGGATCATTGTCTTGTTGGAAGACAAATCTCCGTCCCAGTCTCAGGTCTTTTGCAGACTCCATCAGGTTTTCTTCCAGAATGGTCCTGTATTTGGCTCCATCCATCTTCCCATCAATTTTAACAATCTTCCCTGTCCCTGCTGAAGAAAAGCAGGCCCAAACCATGATGCTGCCACCACCATGTTTGACAGTGGGGATGGTGTGTTCAGGGTGATGGGCTGTGTTGCTTTTACGCCAAACATAACGTTTTGCATTGTTGCCAAAAAGTTCAATTTTGGTTTCATCTGACCAGAGCACCTTCTTCCACATGTTTGGTGTGTCTCCCAGGTGGCTTGTGGCAAACTTTAAATGACACTTTTTATGGATATCTTTAAGAAATGGCTTTCTTCTTGCCACTCTTCCATAAAGGCCAGATTTGTGCAATATACGACTGATTGTTGTCCTATGGACAAAGTCTCCCACCTCAGCTGTAGATCTCTGCAGTTCATCCAGAGTCATCGTGGGCCTCTTGGCTGCATCTCTGATCAGTTTTCTCCTTGTATGAGCTGAAAGTTTAGAGGGACGGCCAGGTCTTGGTAGATTTGCAGTGGTCTGATACTCCTTCCATTTCAATATTATCGCTTGCACATTGCTCCTTGGGATGTTTAAAGCTTGGGAAATCTTTTTGTATCTAAATCCGGCTTTAAACTTCTTCACAACAGTATCTCGGACCTGCCTGGTGCGTTCCTTGTTCTTCATGATGCTCTCTGCGCTTTTAACGGACCTCTGAGACTATCACAGTGCAGGTGCATTTATACGGAGACTTGATTGTTGTTGATTCTTCACAAAAAAATACAGTTTTATATCTTTATGTTTGAAGCCTGAAATGTGGCAAAAGGTCGTAAAGTTCAAGGGGGCCGAATACTTTCGCAAGGCACTGTAGATGCTCCCAATGGGTTTTAATATTCGGATCACAGGTCTTCCACAGCACAGGCAACACAATGAAGACGTGAACATTGTAAACAGTCAATAGATTCAATATTCAGCAGATGTCAATGGACAACATCTGTATAGCAGTTCTCCCTCAGTATCTGTATAGCAGTTCTCCCTCAGTATCTGTATAGCAGTTCTCCCTCAGTATCTGTATAGCAGTTCTCCCTCAGTATCTGTATAGCAGTTCTCCCTCAGTATCTGTATAGCAGTTCTCCCTCAGTATCTGTATAGCAGTTCTCCCTCAGTACCTGTACAGCAGTTCTCCCCCAGTATCTGTATAGCAGTTCTCCCTCAGTATCTGTATAGCAGTTCTCCCTCAGTATGTGTATAGCAGTTCTCCCTCAGTACCTGTACAGCAGTTCTCCCCCAGTATCTGTATAGCAGTTCTCCCTCAGTATCTGTATAGCAGTTCTCCCTCAGTATCTGTAGTTCTCCCTCAGTATCTGTATAGCAGTTCTCCCTCAGTATCTGTATAGCAGTTCTCCCTCAGTATCTGTATAGCAGTTCTCCCTCAGTATCTGTATAGCAGTTCTCCCTCAGTATCTGTATAGCAGTTCTCCCTCAGTATCTGTATAGCAGTTATCCCTCAGTATCTGTATAGCAGTTATCCCTCAGTATCTGTATAGCAGTTCTCCCTCAGTATCTGTATAGCAGTTCTCCCTCAGTATCTGTATAGCAGTTCTCCCTCAGTATCTGTATAGCAGTTCTCCCTCAGTATCTGCAGTTATCCCTCAGTATCTGTATAGCAGTTCTCCCTCAGTATCTGTATAGCAGTTCTCCCTCAGTATCTGCAGTTCTCCCTCAGTATCTGTATAGCAGTTCTCCCTCAGTATCTGTATAGCAGTTATCCCTCAGTATCTGTATAGCAGTTCTCCCTCAGTATCTGTATAGCAGTTCTCCCTCAGTATCTGCAGTTCTCCCTCAGTATCTGTATAGCAGTTCTCCCTCAGTATCTGTATAGCAGTTCTCCCTCAGTATCTGCAGTTCTCCCTCAGTATCTGTATAGCAGTTCTCCCTCAGTATCTGCAGTTCTCCCTCAGTATCTGTATAGCAGTTCTCCCTCAGTATCTGTATAGCAGTTCTCCCTCAGTATCTGTATAGCAGTTCTCCCTCAGTATCTGTATAGCAGTTCTCCCTCAGTATCTGCAGTTCTCCCTCAGTATCTGTATAGCAGTTCTCCCTCAGTATCTGTATAGCAGTTCTCCCTCAGTATCTGTATAGCAGTTATCCCTCAGTATCTGTATAGCAGTTCTCCCTCAGTATCTGCAGTTCTCCCTGAGTATCTGTATAGCAGTTCTCCCTCAGTATCTGCAGTTCTCCCTCAGTATCTGCAGTTCTCCCTCAGTATCTGCAGTTCTCCCTCAGTATCTGCAGTTCTCCCTGTATCTGCAGTTCTCCCTCAGTATCTGCAGTTCTCCCTGAGTATCTGTATAGCAGTTCTCCCTCAGTATCTGCAGTTCTCCCTCAGTATCTGCAGTTCTCCCTCAGTATCTGCAGTTCTCCCTCAGTATCTGCAGTTCTCCCTCAGTATCTGTATAGCAGTTGTCATGTTCTGTCCATCGTTCGTATGTGTTTTCCTTGTTTTAGTGTTGGTCAGGACGTGAGCTGGTGGGCATTCTATGTTGTGTGTCTGGTTTGTCTATTTCTATGTTTGGCCTGATATGGTTCTCAATCAGAGGCAGGTGTTAGTCATTGTCAATGATTGGGAGCCATATTTAGGTAGCCTGTTTTGTGTTGGGTTTTGTAGGTGATTGTTCCTGTCTCTGTGTTTGCACCAGATAGGACTGTTTAGGTTTTCACTTTTCTTGTTTTGTTTAGTCTGTTCATGTATAGTTGTCTTTATTAAAAACATGAATAACCACCACGCTGCATTGTGGTCCGACTCTCCTTCACCACAAGAGAACCGTTACAGAATCACCCACCACAAACGGACCAAGCAGCGTGTCAACAGGCAGGAGCAGCCCAAAGAGGAGATGCGTAAGAAGGATTTCTGAACATGGGAGGAAATCCTTGACGGGAGAGGACCCTGGGCTAAACCAGGGGAGTGTAGCTGCCCCAAGGTGCAGCAGGAGACGAGGCATCAGGAGCAGCCCAAAGAGAAGTACGGTTTGGACGACAAGAGTATGGACTATACTTCTTGGGAGGAGATAGACAGGTGGGCGGTCGACCCAGGGAGAGTGCCGGAGCCCGCCTGGGATTAGATGGAGCAGTGCGCGGAAGGTTACAAGAGAATGAGGTTGGCGAAGCAAGCACGGCGGCGCGGACGGAAGCCCGAGAGTCAGCCCCAAAAATGTATTGGGGGGGGGCTCACAGGGAGTAGGGCTATGCCAGGTAGGAGACCTGCGCAAACTCCCTGTGCTTACCGGGGCTAAAGAGACCGGGCAGGCACTGTGTTATGCAGTGGTGCGCACGGTGTCCCCAGTGCGGGTGCTTAGCCCGGTATGGTATATTCCAGCTCCTCGTATCGGCCGGGCTAGAGTGGGCATCGAGCCAGGTAAGGTTGGGCAGGCTCGGTGCTCAAGAGCTCCAGTGCGCCTGCACGGTCCGGTCTATTCAGTACCACCTCCACACCCCAGCCCTCCGGTGGCAGCTCCCCGCACCAGGCTTCCTGTGCGTGTCCTCAGTCCAGTACCACCAGTACCAGCACCACGCATCAGGCCTACAGTGCGCCTCGCCTCTCTAGCGCTGTCGGAGTCTCCCGCCTGTTCAGCGCAGCCAGAGCCTTCCTCCTCTACTGCGCTGCTGGAGTCTCCTGCCTGTTCAGCGCAGCCAGAGCTGCCAGCCTGCATGGAGCAGCCAGAGCTGCCAGCCTGCATGGAGCAGCCAGAGCTGCCAGTCTGTATGGAGCAGCCAGAGCTCTCAGTCTACATGGAGCAGCCAGAGCTGTCAGTCTGCAAGGAGCTGTCAGTCTGCAAGGAACTGTCAGTCTACATGGAGCAGCCAGAGATGCCAGTCTGCAAGGACTCTGCCAGTCTGCATGGAGCTGCCAGTCTGCAAGGAGCTGTCAGTCTGCAAGGAGCTGTCAGCCTGCATGGAGCAGCCAGAGCTGTCAGTCTGCATGAAGCAGCCAGAGCTGCCAGTCTGCAAGGAGCTGCCAGTCTGCAAGGAGCTGTCAGTCTGCACGGAGCAGCCAGAGCTTCCAGTCTGTAAGAAGCCGCCAGAGCTGTCAGCCTACATGGAGCAGCCAGAGCTGCCAGTCAGCGTGGATCCACCAGTCAGCCAGACTCTTCCAGATCCGCCAGTCAGCCAGACTCTTCCAGAACCGCCAGTCAACCAGACTCTTCCAGAACCGCCAGTCAACCAGACTCTTCCAGATCCGCCAGTCAGCCGGGATCTGCCAGAACTGCCAGTCGGCCAGGATCTGCCAGTCGGCCAGGATCCGCCAGTCAGCCAGGATCTGCCAGATCCGCCAGTCAGCCAGGATCTGCCAGATCCGCCAGTCAGCCAGGATCCGCCAGTCAGCCGGGATCCGCCAGTCAGCCGGGATCCGCCAGTCAGCCGGGATCTGCCAGTCAGCCGGGATCTGCCGAAACCACCAGCCAGCCAGGATCTGGTAAATCCATCAACCTGCCTGAGCTTCCTCCCACTCCCGAGCTTCCTCTCACTCCCGAGCTTCCTCTCACTCCCGAGCTTCCTCTCACTCCCGAGCTTTCTCTCACTCCCGAGCTTTCTCTCACTCCCGAGCTTTCTCTCACTCCCGAGCTTTCTCTCACTCCCGAGCTTTCTCTCACTCCCGAGCTTTCTCTCACTCCCGAGCTTTCCCTCAGTCCCGAGCTTTCCCTCAGTCCCGAGCTGCCCTTGAGTCCCAATCTGCTCCCCAGTCCAGTGGGGTTCTGGGTGAGGACTACTAGGCCATGGTCGGCGGCGAGGGTGGACTATCCAGGGATGCGAGGAGTGGGGACTAAGACATTGACTGAGTGAGGTCCACGTCCCGTGCCGGAGCCGCCTCCATAGACAGACGCCCACCCGGACCCTCCCTATTGTTTTGAGGTGCATTCGGGAGTCCGCACCTTAGGGGGGTTCTGTCACGCCCTGGTCGAAGTATTTTGTGTTTATCTTCATGTATTGGGTCAGGCCAGGGTGTGGCATGGGTTTTTGTATGTGGTGTGTATATATTGGGATTGTAGCTAGTGGGGTGATCTAGCAAAGTCTATGGCTGTCTGGAGTGGTTCTCAATCAGAGGCAGGTGTTTATCGTTGTCTCTGATTGGGAACCATATTTAGGCAGCCATATTCTTTGAGTTTGTCGTGCGTGATTGTCCTTAGTGTCCTTGTTCCTGTCTATGTGTTAGTGTACACAAGTATAGGCTGTTTCGGGTTTCGTTACGTTTATTGTTTTTTAGTGTTTGGATTCGTGTTACGTTTGTTTATTAAAACACGGATCGCAATCTACACGCTGCATTTTGGTCCGACTCTCCTTCACCACAAGAGAACCGTTACAGCAGTTCTCCCTCAGTATCTGTATAGCAGTTCTCCCTCAGTATCTGTATAGCAGTTCTCCCTCAGTATCTGTAGTTCTCCCTCAGTATCTGTAGTTCTCCCTCAGTATCTGTATAGCAGTTCTCCCTCAGTATCTGTATAGCAGTTATCCCTCAGTATCTGTATAGCAGTTCTCCCTCAGTATCTGTATAGCAGTTCTCCCTCAGTATCTGTATAGCAGTTCTCCCTCAGTATCTGTATAGCAGTTCTCCCTCAGTATCTGTATAGCAGTTCTCCCTCAGTATCTGTAGTTCTCCCTCAGTATCTGTAGTTCTCCCTCAGTATCTGCAGTTCTCCCTCAGTATCTGCAGTTCTCCCTCAGTATCTACAGTTCTCCCTCAGTATCTGCAGTTCTCCCTCAGTATCTGCAGTTCTCCCTCAGTATCTGCAGTTCTCCCTCAGTATCTGTATAGCAGTTCTCCCTCAGTATCTGTAGTTATCCCTCAGTATCTGTATAGCAGTTCTCCCTCAGTATCTGTATAGCAGTTATCCCTCAGTATCTGCAGTTCTCCCTCAGTATCTGCAGTTCTCCCTCAGTATCTGCAGTTATCCCTCAGTATCTGTATAGCAGTTCTCCCTCAGTATCTGTATAGCAGTTATCCCTCAGTATCTGTATAGCAGTTCTCCCTCAGTATCTGTATAGCAGTTATCCCTCAGTATCTGTATAGCAGTTATCCCTCAGTATCTGTATAGCAGTTATCTCTCAGTATCTGTATAGCAGTTCTCCCTCAGTATCTGTAGTTCTCCCTCAGTATCTGTATAGCAGTTCTCCCTCAGTATCTGTATAGCAGTTCTCCCTCAGTATCTGTATAGCAGTTCTCCCTCAGTATCTGTATAGCAGTTCTCCCTCAGTATCTGTATAGCAGTTATCCCTCAGTATCTGTATAGCAGTTATCCCTCAGTACCTGTACAGCAGTTCTCCCTCAGTATCTGTAGTTCTCCCTCAGTATCTGTATAGCAGTTCTTCCTCAGTATCTGTATAGCAGTTCTCCCTCAGTATCTGTAGTTCTCCCTCAGTATCTGTAGTTCTCCCTCAGTATCTGTAGTTCTCCCTCAGTATCTGTAGTTCTCCCTCAGTATCTGTAGTTCTCCCTCAGTATCTGTAGTTCTCCCTCAGTATCTGTAGTTCTCCCTCAGTATCTGCAGTTCTCCCTCAGTATCTGCAGTTCTCCCTCAGTATCTGTATAGCAGTTCTCCCTCAGTATCTGTAGTTATCCCTCAGTATCTGTATAGCAGTTCTCCCTCAGTATCTGTAGTTATCCCTCAGTATCTGTATAGCAGTTATCCCTCAGTACCTGTATAGCAGTTCTCCCTCAGTATCTGTATAGCAGTTCTCCCTCAGTATCTGTATAGCAGTTATCCCTCAGTATCTGTAGTTCTCCCTCAGTATCTGTATAGCAGTTCTCCCTCAGTATCTGTATAGCAGTTCTCCCTCAATATCTGTATAGCAGTTCTCCCTCAGTATCTGTATAGCAGTTCTCCCTCAGTATCTGTATAGCAGTTCTCCCTCAGTATCTGTATAGCAGTTCTCCCTCAGTATCTGTATAGCAGTTCTCCCTCAGTATCTGTATAGCAGTTCTCCCTCAGTATCTGTATAGCAGTTATCCCTCAGTATCTGTATAGCAGTTATCCCTCTGTATAGCAGTTATCCCTCTGTATAGCAGTTATCCCTCAGTATCTGTAGTTATCCCTCAGTATCTGTATAGCAGTTCTCCCTCTGTATCTGTATAGCAGTTCTCCCTCAGTATCTGTATAGCAGTTCTCCCTCAGTATCTGTATAGCAGTTCTCCCTCAGTATCTGTATAGCAGTTCTCCCTCAGTATCTGTATAGCAGTTCTTGGATGACAACGGAACTAAACCAAAAGCTTATTTCCTCAAAACCAATGTGTTCCTGGCCGTGCTGTTCCTCCTCTCTACTCCAGGAACACATTGCTGATCCTCCTCTCTACTCCAGGAACACATTGCTGATCCTCCTCTCTACTCCAGGAACACATTGCTGAGCCTCCTCTCTACTCCAGGAACACATTGCTGATCCTCCTCTCTACTCCAGGAACACATTGCTGATCCTCCTCTCTACTCCAGGAACACATTGCTGATCCTCCTCTCTACTCCAGGAACACATTACTGATCCTCCTCTCTACTCCAGGAACACATTACTGATCCTCCTCTCTACTCCAGGAACACATTGGTTTTACATTACTGATCCTACTCTCTGCTCCAGGAACACATTGCTGATCCTCCTCTCTACTCCAGTTTGATCCTCAGCTCATGCAGCTTGGTTGGAGAGGTAGCGGCAGCCATACATTCTTACAGCTCCTAACCCCAGTGGGAGAAGTGAAGAGTTAGAAGGGAGTATTCAGAGGTTCATTTATAAATGGATAATTCAATACCAGCAGCAACTGGGTATTGAAACGTTCAAAGGTCAGAAGTGTGTGTGTGTGTGTGTGTGTGTGTGTGTGTGTGTGTGTGTGTGTGTGTGTGTGTGTGTGTGTGTGTGTGTGTGTGTGTGTGTGTGTGTGTGTGTGTGGTATTTCCATCAGTACTTAATGGGTTTCAAATCAGGTTTTGGATAAAATTCAAATTCGCATTTTGTGGGGAGAGTCAGTTTTAATTAGATAGTTCTGGAGGCCTGTGGGCTTTTAATGATCAGGTCCAGCCCCCTCTCCTCCAGCCCAGCCCCCTCTCCTCCAGTCCAGCCCCCTCTCCTCCAGTCCAGCCCCCTCTCCTCCAGCCCCCTCTCCTCCAGCCCCCTCTCCTCCAGCCCCTCTCCTCCAGCCCAGTCCCCTCTCCTCCAGCCCAGTCCCCTCTCCTCCAGTCCAGCCCCCTCCTCCTCCAGCCCCCTCTCCTCCAGCCCCCTCTCCTCCAGTCCCCTCCTCAGCCCAGCCCCCCTCCTCCAGCCCAGCCCCCTCTCCTCCAGCCCAGCCCCCTCTCTTCCAGCCCAGCCCCTCTCTTCCAGCCCAGCCCCTCTCCTCCAGCCCAGCCCCCTCTCCTCCAGTCCAGCCCCTCTCCTCCAGCCCAGCCCCCTCTCCTCCAGCCCAGTCCCCTCTCCTCCAGTCCAGCCCCCTCTCCTCCAGCCCAACCAAATACTTATTTTCCACCATAATTTGCAAATAAATTCATTAAAAATCCCACAATGTGATTTTCTGGATTTTTTTTCTTCTGATGAAAATTGCAGGCCTCTCTCATCTTTTTAAGTGGGAGAACTTGCACAATTGGTGGCTGACTAAATACTTTTTTGCCCCACTGTATATTACATTACACTGTATATGTTTGTTAACCAATCAATTATAACAAAGCAAAACACTTTGTCCGTTTCTAAGAATTTGTAAGGTTCTTATTTGCATAAAATAGGCAAAGATCAGTCTCAAATGACTCAATAGCGTTTATTCCCGAGAGCTCTACTTAAAATACCATGTACATTAGTTTATATATCACACATAACGTTATAGCGTCTTAAATATCCCTCCTCCTCTCCGACAAGGACAAAGCTGCTTCTAAAGTCCATTCCACTAACGCACATACATTACACACTATATCTGGATTATCTCCTGAAGTCTCACCACAGTTTATTACCACTTAGCTACTAACCTCTCCTCTCCTCTCCTCTCCTCTCCTCTCCTCTCCTCTCCACTCCACCATCCTCTCCTCTTCTACTAATCTCTCCTCCCCACCTCTTCTCCCCACCTCCTCTCCTCTTCACCTCCTCTCCTCTCCTACCCACCTCCTCTCCTCTCCTACTAACCTCTCCGCCCCACCTCCTCTCCTCTCCTAATAACCTCTCCGCCCCACCTCCTCTCCTCTCCTACTAACCTCTCCGCCCCACCTCCTCTCCTCTCCTACTAACCTCTCCGCCCCACCTCCTCTCCTCTCCTACTAACCTCTCCGCCCCACCTCCTCTCCTCTCCTACTAACCTCTCCGCCCCACCTCCTCTCCTCTCCTCTCCCCTCCTCTCCTCTCCTCTCCTCTCCTACTAACCTCTCCGCCCCACCTCCTCTCCTCTCCTACTAACCTCTCCGCCCCACCTCCTCTCCTCTCCTCTCCTCTCCTCTCCTACTAACCTCTCCTCTCCTCTCCTACTAACCTCTCCGTCCCACCTCCTCTTCTCTCCACTTCTCTTTGCCATCTCCTCCCCATCTATCGTACTGGCAGATCACTCAAGATTGATTTCGAAATTGGACGTCTGTCTATGTCTTGATGATGTGGGGAAAATGCCTTAAAACCAGCCTCTAGAGGCAACAGTGAGCAAGCAGGCTTAATCCCATCATGCCTCTGGATCAGGAGATCACATGTTCGATCCAATCGGTAGACAGATGTTTATTGTTTAGTTTTAACCCTTAACGTAACCATTCGGAACGAATGCCTAAACATAATGTTTGAACCCTAACCAAAACCTTAACCTTTAACCCTTTGACGTTCCGAGAAAAGTTCAAAAGTGTCTAGTTCTGCACTGAGACTGTGAGAGCTTGTTGCTATGGTAACAGCGTTGTTCTTCAGAGTGACACAGACAGATGGAGTTTGTGATAGTATCAGAGCTAGAGGGACAGACAGACAGACAGACAGACAGACAGACAGACAGACAGACAGACAGACAGACAGACAGACAGACAGACAGACAGACAGACAGACAGACAGACAGACAGACAGACACAGACAGACAGACAGACAGACAGACAGACAGACAGACAGACAGACAGACAGACAGACAGACAGACAGACAGATGGAGTTTGTGATAGTATCAGAGCTAGAGAGACAGACAGACGGACAGATGGAGTTTGTGATAGTATCAGAGCTAGAGAGACAGACAGACGGACAGATGGAGTTTGTGATAGTATCAGAGCTAGAGAGACAGACAGACGGACAGATGGAGTTTGTGATAGTATCAGAGCTAGAGAGACAGACAGATGGACAGACATAGCATCACACACTGTGACACGACTTCTGTTGTCACTAACTGTCGTGTTCTCCACAAACAAACAGACGGAGTAGGAAAACACTACTGGTTTACTGTAGTAGGAACAGAGGGAAATGGAGAGAGAGGAAGGTAAATATAGAAAAATATGGAGAGAGAGGGAGTGAGAGAGAGAGAGAGAGAGAGGGAGTGAGAGAGGGAGAGAGAGAGAGAGAGAGAGGGAGTGAGAGAGGGAGTGAGAGAGAGAGAGAGGGAGTGAGAGAGAGAGAGAGAGAGAGAGTGTCACGGCTGTTGAAGGATGTGGACCAAGGTGCAGCGTGGTGAGCGTACATTTTATTTTATTATAAAAAATTACGCCAACAAAACAACAAACGAGAAAACAACCCAAGACGCTACAGGCTACGTGTCATAAACAAAAGTCAACTTCCCACAAAGACAGGTGGGAAAAGGGCTACCTAAGTATGGTTCTCAATCAGAGACAACGATAGACAGCTGTCCCTGATTGAGAACCCTACCCGGCAAAAACATAGAAATACAAATAATAGAACATAGAATACCCACCCCAAATCACACCCTGAACAAACCAAATAGAGACATAAAAAGGATCTCTAAGGTCAGGGCGTGACAGGGAGAGGATATATGGAGAGTTATTTGACATGTTGGAATTAATTACCCCAAAAAACTGTGCAAACTAGAATGCTATTTGGCACTAAACAGAGAGTACACAATGGCAGAAAACCACATGTTATATTGTTTATTTCACTTTTGTTTATTATCTATTTCCCTTGCTTTGGCAAAGTAAACATATGTTTCCCATGCCAATGGGAGAGAGAGACAGAAAGGGAGAGAGTCAGACAGAGAGAGAGAGACAGAAAGGGAGAGAGTCAGACAGAGAGAGAGAGACCGAAAGGAGAGAGTCAGACAGAGAGAGAGAGACAGAAAGGAGAGAGTCAGACAGAGAGAGAGAGACAGAAAGGGAGAGAGTCAGACAGAGAGAGAGAGACAGAAAGGGAGAGAGTCAGACAGAGAGAGAGAGACAGAAAGGGAGAGAGTCAGACAGAGAGAGAGAGACAGAAAGGGAGAGAGTCAGACAGAGAGAGAGAGACAGAAAGGGAGAGAGTCAGACAGAGAGAGAGAGAGACAGAAAGGGAGAGAGTCAGACAGAGAGAGAGAGAGACAGAAAGGGAGAGAGTCAGACAGAGAGAGAGAGACAGAAAGGGAGAGAGTCAGACAGAGAG
>NW_025746471.1:35000-57500 GCF_021184085.1 Oncorhynchus gorbuscha
AGAGTCAGACAGAGAGAGAGACAGACAGAGAGAGAGACAGACAGAGAGAGAGAGTCAGACAGAGAGAGAGAGTCAGACAGAGAGAGAGAGACAGACAGAGAGAGAGAGTCAGACAGAGAGAGAGTCAGACAGAGAGAGAGAGAGAGACAGACAGAGAGAGAGAGTCAGACAGAGAGAGAGTCAGACAGAGAGAGAGACAGACAGAGAGAGAGACAGACAGAGAGAGAGACAGACAGAGAGAGAGAGACAGACAGAGAGAGAGACAGACAGAGAGAGAGAGTCAGACAGAGAGAGAGTCAGACAGAGAGAGAGACAGACAGAGAGAGAGACAGACAGAGAGAGAGAGACAGACAGACAGAGAGATTTCTTTGTATAATTTTTTTTTTTGTTTTGTTGTTCTTTTGTTTAATTTATCTGGTGTTTTTTGTCATTGTTGTTTTGTTTTAGTTTTTTAATTAACTTACTTTGGAAATGTTAACATGTTTCCCATGCCAATAAATACATGAATTGAACTGAATTGGGAGAGGGGAGAGGAACGGAATTGAAATAGAAATGCTCTTCTGATAGATGCTCTTCTGATACAGATGACGAACAAGATGTTTATTATGTACACACTGTGGGTGTTTCTGTACACACTGGGTGTTTATGTACACACTGTGGGTGTTTCTGTACACACTGTGGGTGTTTCTGTACACACTGTGGGTGTTTCTGTACACAGGGTGGGTGTTTATCAAAAGAGCAGCTTGGAGGGAGGGAGGGAGGGAGTATGACTAAATTAAAGTATGCGAAACAGAGCACAGAGGGCACTTCTCAAATGGGTACTCTGTTTGTACATATTTTGAAGCATGCATCGATGCAGGCTTCAATGGAAAGTATGCAAAAAAATATGACGCAACCGAGTAAAAAAATGACGCAACATTTCTTGAAATCAATGGCGGCCATTATGTGAGCTGAAGCAGGAGAACACACACTCCAACTTTGGAAGGAAATGTTGCCAATTCATATCTCATGTTGTCTGACTACAATATTTGATCTTGATAGGTTAATAAATACATGCTGAGTTAATTTTGGCATGTTTACCTGTCTATGTACTGTAGATCAGATGCCCATAATAAGTCCATAGGGGTAACTGGCTAGCTTCTACTGTTAGCTAGCTATCCAGATAGTCCATAGGGGTAACTGGCTAGCTTCTACTGTTAGCTAGCTATCCAGATAGTCCATAGGGGTAACTGGCTAGCTTCTACTGTTAGCTAGCTATCCAGATAGTCCATAGGGGTAACTGGCTAGCTTCTACTGTTAGCTAGCTATCCAGATAGTCCATAGGGGTAACTGGCTAGCTTCTACTGTTAGCTAGCTATCCAGATAGCCATGAAGAAGTGTTCGCTAGCTACCCATGACTATCTGGTTAGCTACATTATTACGAGTCAAATATAGTTTATAGTTATGAAGTAAAAGGTTTGCTTTGTGTATATCTTGCAACCCCTAGCCTGTACAACCTCTCTTTCGTATCGTCTGAGATTCCCAAAGATTGGAAAGCTGCCGCGGTCATCAACCCTCTTCAAAGGGGGAGACACTCTAGACCCAAACTGCTACAGACCTATATCTATCCTACCCTGTCTTTCTGAGGTCTTCGAAAGCCAAGTTAACACACAGATGACCGACCATTTCGAATCCCAACGTACCTTCTCCGCTATGCAATCTGGTTTCAGAGCTGGTCATGGGTGCACCTCAGCCACGCTCAAGGTCCTAAGCGACATCGTAACCGCCATCGACAAAAGACATTACTGCGCAGCCGTATTCCTCGACCTGGCCAAGGCTTTCGACTCTGTCGATCACCACATTCTTATTGGCAGGCTCGACAGCCTTGGTTTCTCAAATGAATGCCTCGCCTGGTTTACCAACTACTTCTCTTATAGAGTTCAGTGTGTCAAATCGGAGTGCCTGTGTTCCTGACCTCTGGCAGTCTCTATGGGGGTGCCACAGGGTTCAACTCTCGGGCCGACTCTCTTCTCTGTATATATCAATGATGTTGCTCTTGCTGCTGGTGATTATCTGATACTTCTACGCGTACGACACCATTCTGTATACTTCTGGCCCCTCTTTGGACACTGTGTTAACAATCCTCCAGACGAGCTTCAATGCCATACAACTCTCCTTCCGTGGCCACCAACTGCTCTTAAACGCATGTAAAATGAAATGCATGCTATTCAACCGATCACTGTACTCACCTGCGCGCCCATCCAGCATCACTACTCTGGACGGCTCTGACTTAGAATACGTGGACAACTCTCCTTCCAGACTCACATTAAGCATCTCCAATCCAAAATTAAATCTAGAATACACTTCCTATATCGCAACAAAGCATCCTTCACTCATGCTGCCAAACATACCCTCGTAAAACTAACCATCCTACTGATCCTCGACTTCGGTGATGTCATCTATAAAATTGCCTCCAACACTCTACTCAACAAACTGGATGCAGTCTATCACAGTGTCATCCGTTTTGTCACCAGAGCCCCATACACTACCCACCATTGCGACCTGTACGCTCTCGTTGGTTGGCCCTCGCTTTATACTCGTCACCAAACCCACTGGCTACAGGTTATCTACAAATCTCTGCTAGGTAAAGTCCCCCCTTATCTCAGCTCACTGGTCACCATAGCAGAACCCACTCGTAGCACGCGCTCCAGCAGGTATATCTCACTGGTCACCCCCAAAGCCAGTTCCTTCTTTGGTCATCTTTCCTTCCAGTTCTCTGCTGCCAATGACTGGAACGAACTGCAAACATTTCTGAAGCTGGAGACCCATATCTCCCTCACTAGCTTTAAGCACCAGCTGTCAGAGTAGCTCACAGATCACTGTACCTGTACATAGCCCATCTGTAAACAGCCCATCTATCTACTGTCGTGTCTTTACTATCATTAAATTGAAGACATAGTTTTATCAAAGATTCCCTGTAATTAGTATAACGCGATCAAAATAATTAATCCTGTAACTGTAATTAACTAGGAAATAGGGGCACCAAGGAAAAATATTCAGATTACAAGGTTATAATTTCCTAATTTAATATCACCTTTCAGATATTTTCATATCTGATCAAATAGTCTTCTGATTAATGAATGATTTACTTTACGTTAGTCTCACTCCAAACGTCCTAAATTGTTGGCACGAATCCAGTCTTACTATATACTATATGCCATTTAGCAGACGCTACAGTCATGTGTGCATACATTCTACATATGGGTGGTCCCGGGAATCGAACCCACTACCCTGGCGTTACAAGCGCCATGCTCTACCAACTGAGCTACAGAAGGACCTCTTCACTATGAGTCACGCATACATCAATTGTCTTAAATCATGTATTTATTACTAACTAAGTAATTCACAGAAATGCATAAACAAACAGTCAATATGGTTACATGAAATGATAGAATGTGCCCCTAGTGGGCTGAACCGGCATGGCGGCTTGTTAGACAAAGGGGCAATGGGGGACGACTAAGAAGTCCCTACAGAGTTAATTATAACAATTCAAATGCTAATCCCTTACACATGAACGCTCACTCATTCGGGAACAATTGATCGCTGGTGAAAAGTCTTTCTTTTGTAGAATTGTCCGTCTCTCTCCCTCTCTCGCTCTCTGTCGGTCGTGGTTAGAGGGGATAGTTCAGAGCGACGTTCATTCATTTTGTTGTAGAATGGATGTTTCGGCGGTTGTCGTTCTTCGCGTTCAATGATACCGAATTCCTAACTGCAGACTAGTAATTAATATCAAAGACTTGTTCGTATTCTGTCGGTATCGATAGTCTAAGAGTTTAACCACGTGGTATGGTTAAAATATTCTACAACCTTTAGCCATCTGGTAATTGAGGTAAGCTTGGTCTGGTGATAATTTCTCAAAGTTGGGTTTTATTTGGAATGGCAGAAAGGGGCTGTCCCAGGATGTCTGACCCTAACTGGGCTTGTCCAGGATGTCTGACCCTAACTGGGCTCAGGGGCGGTCCAGGATGTCTGACCCTAACTGGGCTCAGGGGCGGTCCAGGATGTCTGACCCTAACTGGGCTCAGGGGCGGTCCAGGATGTCTGACCCTAACTGGGCTCAGGGACGGTCCAGGATGTCTGACCCTAACTGGGCTCAGGGGCGGTCCAGGATGTCTGACCCTAACTGGGCTCAGGGGCGGTCCAGGATGTCTGACCCTAACTGGGCTCAGGGGCGGTCCAGGATGTCTGACCCTAACTGGGCTCAGGGACGGTCCAGGATGTCTGACCCTAACTGGGCTCAGGGGCGGTCCAGGATGTCTGACCCTAACTGGGCTCAGGGGCGGTCCAGGATGTCTGACCCTAACTGGGCTCAGGGGCGGTCCAGGATGTCTGACCCTAACTGGGCTCAGGGGCGGTCCAGGATGTCTGACCCTAACTGGGCTCAGGGGCGGTCCTGGATGTCTGACCCTAACTGGGCTCAGGGGCGGTCCAGGATGTCTGACCCTAACTGGGCTCAGGGGCGGTCCAGGATGTCTGGCCCTAACTGGGCTCAGGGGCGGTCCTCTGATTTAGTTCAAATCAAAAGGGGAATTGTATTTTTCTTCATTAAACAGTCCACAATCATATTACACCATTTTACAAACCGTATCACCCTCACTCATTCATCTTATACAACAATTAGATGTAAACGTCATATCTGAGGCTATTATATAAACAGCGTTATGGTAATGTGGCCGCACAGTCTCCCATGAGCTTCACCGAAATGA
Organism: Oncorhynchus gorbuscha; assembly: GCF_021184085.1. Lineage (NCBI taxonomy): Eukaryota > Metazoa > Chordata > Actinopteri > Salmoniformes > Salmonidae > Oncorhynchus > Oncorhynchus gorbuscha. The sequence goes on from NW_025746471.1 coordinate 39,746, forward strand.
ATAGGAATTTATGACCTCGCTGATCACAGCAGCCTGGTTGAAGGAGCAGAGAGGGGGATGGTGCTCGCTGTACCCAAAGAGGGCAACGTCATGCCACCACCTACCTCATCCCCGTACTGTATTTATTTATTTATCTTGCTCCTTTGCACCCCAGTATCTCTACTTGCACATTCATCTTCTGCACATCTACCATTCCAGTGTTTTAATTGCTATATTGTAATTACTTCGCCACCATGGCCTATTTATTGCCTTAACTCCCTTATCTTACCTCATTTGCACTCACTGCATATATACTTTTTGTTTTCTTTTGTTCTACTGTATTATTGACTATGTTGTTGTTTATTCCATGTGTAACTGGGTTGTGGTCTGTGTCGAATTGCTATGTCTTATCTTGGCCAGGTCGCAGTTGCAAATGAGAACTTGTTCTCAACTGGCCTACCTGGTTAAATAAAGGTGTTCTCAACTGGCCTACCTGGTTAAATAAAGGTGTTCTCAACTGGCCTACCTGGTTAAATAAAGGTGTTCTCAACTGGCCTACCTGGTTAAATAAAGGTGTTCTCAACTGGCCTACCTGGTTAAATAAAGGTGTTCTCAACTGGCCTACCTGGTTAAATAAAGGTGTTCTCAACTGGCCTACCTGGTTAAATAAAGGTGTTCTCAACTGGCCTACCTGGTTAAATAAAGGTGTTCTCAACTGGCCTACCTGGTTAAATAAAGGTGTTCTCAACTGGCCTACCTGGTTAAATAAAGGTGTTCTCAACTGGCCTACCTGGTTAAATAAAGGTGTTCTCAACTGGCCTACCTGGTTAAATAAAGGTGTTCTCAACTGGCCTACCTGGTTAAATAAAGGTGTTCTCAACTGGCCTACCTGGTTAAATAAAGGTGTTCTCAACTGGCCTACCTGGTTAAATAAAGGTGAAATAAAAATAAAAATAAATGCCTTCTCCTTCAATCTCGTCCTCTAGAGAACGTTGTCTGAGAATGCACTCGGAGCATGAGAGTGCGGAGCATTGCGGTATGCATATTGAGGAACTGTGTGTGCGTGCATCCGTGCGTGTGTGTGTTTACCTGCTGTTAATGCTCCATCAAGCAGAGATTGTCTATCAGTGCCACGATAACCAAGGACAACCAGACATATCTCTCTCTATCCTTCAATATCTCTCCCTTATCCACCCTCTCCTTTCTTCCATAAATCATGTCTCTCTATCCTTCAATATCTCTCCTTATCCACCCTCTCCTTTCTTCCATAAATCATGTCTCTCTCTATCCTTCAATATCTCCCTCTTATCCACCCTCTCCTTTCTTCCATAAATCATGTCTCTCTATCCTTCAATATCTCCCTCTTATCCACCCTCTCCTTTCTTCCATAAATAAATCATGTCTCTCTCTATCCTTCAATATCTCTCTTATCCACCCTCTCCTTTCTTCCATAAATCATGTCTCTCTATCCTTCAATATCTCTCTCTTATCCACCCTCTCCTTTCTTCCATAAATAAATCATGTTTCTCTCTGTCCCCTCTCACTAAGCCAAATGTACTCTGAAGTCCCAATTAAAATGTATAATGTGGTGAGTGTGTGTGTGTGTTGCCGTCTAGCTCTCATCCACTTCTCTAATTAATACCAGAGTTCTGGGGGTTAAAGGTCATCGGGACCAAAGCCACTTCCTGTCTGAAGCAGAGGTGAACCAACTAGCTCGTCTGACCAGACAGAGCCGTGAGGCTTTCCAACTTTGCCTTTCACATCAGCTACGTCCCATTATCTCTCCTTCCTCCCTGTTCTTATTCTCTTCCATTTTCTGATCTGAAAGGAAATGCCTGGTAGGAACCGATGGTAGAAACACCCTCTAGCCCTCTGGTCTAGCTCAGGCCTCCACCAATCCAATGCTTTTAGATCTATGGGATGTAGTGAACGAGCGAGAGACAATATTGGGATGTAGTGAACGAGAGGGAGATAGTATTGGGATGTAGTGAACGAGAGGGAGATAGTATTGGGATGTAGTGAACGAGAGGGAGATAGTATTGGGATGTAGTGAACGAGAGGGAGACAATATTGGGATGTAGTGAACGAGAGGGAGACAGTATTGGGATGTAGTGAACGAGCGAGAGACAATATTGGGATGTAGTGAACGAGAGGGAGATAGTATTGGGATGTAGTGAACGAGAGGGAGATAGTATTGGGATGTAGTGAACGAGCGAGAGACAATATTGGGATGTAGTGAACGAGAGGGAGACAGTATTGGGATGTAGTGAACGAGCGAGAGACAATATTGGGATGTAGTGAACGAGCGAGAGACAATATTGGGATGTAGTGAACGAGAGGGAGATAGTATTGGGATGTAGTGAACGAGAGGGAGACAGTATTGGGATGTAGTGAACGAGAGGGAGACAGTATTGGGATGTAGTGAACGAGCGAGAGACAATATTGGGATGTAGTGAACGAGCGAGAGACAATATTGGGATGTAGTGAACGAGAGGGAGATAGTATTGGGATGTAGTGAACGAGAGGGAGACAGTATTGGGATGTAGTGAACGAGAGGGAGACAGTATTGGGATGTAGTGAACGAGAGGGAGACAATATTGGGATGTAGTGAACGAGCGGGAGACAGTATTGGGATGTAGTGAACGAGAGGGAGACAATATTGGGATGTAGTGAACGAGCGAGAGACAATATTGGGATGTAGTGAACGAGAGGGAGATAGTATTGGGATGTAGTGAACGAGAGGGAGATAGTATTGGGATGTAGTGAACGAGAGGGAGACAATATTGGGATGTAGTGAACGAGAGGGAGACAGTATTGGGATGTAGTGAACGAGCGAGAGACAATATTGGGATGTAGTGAACGAGAGGGAGACAGTATTGGGATGTAGTGAACGAGCGAGAGACAATATTGGGATGTAGTGAACGAGAGGGAGACAATATTGGGATGTAGTGAACGAGAGGGAGACAATATTGGGATGTAGTGAACGAGAGGGAGACAATATTGGGATGTAGTGAACGAGAGGGAGACAGTATTGGGATGTAGTGAACGAGAGGGAGACAATATTGGGATGTAGTGAACGAGAGGGAGATAGTATTGGGATGTAGTGAACGAGAGGGAGACAGTATTGGGAGGTAGTGAACGAGAGGGAGACAATATTGGGATGTAGTGAACGAGAGGGAGACAATATTGGGATGTAGTGAACGAGAGGGAGACAGTATTGGGATGTAGTGAACGAGAGGGAGACAATATTGGGATGTAGTGAACGAGAGGGAGACAATATTGGGATGTAGTGAACGAGAGGGAGACAATATTGGGATGTGGTGAACGAGAGGGAGACAATATTGGGATGTAGTGAACGAGCGGGAGACAGTATTGGGATGTAGTGAACGAGAGGGAGACAATATTGGGATGTAGTGAACGAGAGGGAGACAATATTGGGATGTAGTGAACGAGAGGGAGACAATATTGGGATGTAGTGAACGAGAGGGAGACAATATTGGGATGTATTCCTTATATCACATTTACTTTAGCAGCACGATGAAGCATACAACAGAATGATCACAACAGAATGACTCACAAGTCCTCAACTGGCAGCTTCATTAAATAGCACCCGCAAAACACCAGTCTCAACGTCAACAGTGAAGAGGCGACCCCTGGATGCTTAACCTTTTCTTTTTATTGGCCAGTCTGAGAAATGGCTTTTTCAAAACGTCCAGAATCAAAATATTTTTCTAGTGCTACTTCACACACACACGCACGCACGCACGCACGCACGCACTCTCTCACACACACACACACACACACACACACACACACACACACACACACACACACACACACACACACACACACACACACACACACACACACACACACACACACACACACACACACACACACACCCTCTCTTTCCTTCTTTGAGAAGCTCTAAACGTCAGGAACACAATCATCAGGAAGTGGAACAAAATGACAACATTTTAGCAACACTTTGACGGACTGAGTCGACCCTGATGAGAGAGGCTCACAAATCCTCTTTACAGGAACAGACAGCATCATCACAGACAGCATCATCACAGACAGCATCATCACAGACAGCATCATCACAGACAGCATCCTCACAGACAACATTCTCACAGACAGCATCCTCACAGACAGCATCCTCACAGACAGCATCATCACAGACAGCATCATCACAGACAACATCATCACAGACAACATCATCACAGACAGCATCATCACAGACAGCATCATCACAGACAACATCATCACAGACAGCATCATCACAGACAGCATCATCACAGACAACATCCTCACAGACAACATCCTCACAGACAACATCCTCACAGACAACATCCTCACAGACAACATCATCACAGACAGCATCATCACAGACAGCATCATCACAGACAGCATCATCACAGACAGCATCATCACAGACAACATCCTCACAGACAACATCATTACAGACAACATCCTCACAGACCACATCATCACAGACCACATCATCACAGACAACATCATCACAGACAACATCATCACAGACAACATCCTCACAGACAACATCCTCACAGACAACATCCTCACAGACAACATCCTCACAGACAACATCATCACAGACAACATCATTACAGACAACATCATCACAGACAGCATCATCACAGACAACATCCTCACAGACAACATCATCACAGACAACATCATTACAGACATCATTACAGACAGCATCATCACAGACAACATCCTCACAGACAACATCCTCACAGACAACATCATCACAGACAACATCATCACAGACAGCATCATTACAGACAACATCATCACAGACAACATCATCACAGACAACATCATCACAGACAACATCATCACAGACAACAGCATCACAGACAACACCCTCACAGACAGCATCATCACAGACAGCATCATCACAGACATCATCATTACAGACATCATCACAGACAACATCATCACAGACAACATCATCACAGACAACATCATCACAGACATCATCATTACAGACAACATCATTACAGACAACATCATTACAGACATCATCACAGACATCATCATTACAGACAACATCATTACAGACAACATCATTACAGACATCATCATTACAGACATCATTACAGACATCATTACAGACATCATTACAGACATCATTACAGATGACCTTCTGCCACCACCACTAATGCCAACCAATCATTATTGCATTATGCATTTCAATTGTTTTCCTGTTTGCGCCCTTGGCCATTGATCAACATGTGCGTTTGATTGTGTGTGTGTGATTTTGAATGTGTGTGTGGTTGTGTGTGTGATTGTGTGTGTGTGTATGTGTGTGTGATTGTGTGTGTGGTTGTGTGTGTGATTGTGTGTGTGTGTATGTGTGTGTGATTGTGTGTGTGTGTGTGTTTGTGATCGTGTGTGTGTGTGTGTGTGATTGTATATGTGTGTGTGATTGTATGTTTGTGATTGTGTGTGTGTGTGTGTGTGTGTGTGTGTGTGTGTGTGTGTGTGTGTGTGTGTGTGTGTGTGTGTGTGTGTGTGTGTGTGTGTGTGTGTGTGTGTGTGTGTGTGTGTGTGTGTGTGTGTGTGTGTGTGTGTGATTGTATATGTGTGTGTGATTGTATGTATATGTGTGTGTGATTGTATGTTTGTGATTGTGTGTGTGTGTGTGTGTGTGTGTGTGTGTGTGTGTGTGTGTGTGTGTGTGTGTGTGTGTGTGTGTGTGTGTGTGTGTGTGTGTGTGTGTGTGTGTGTGTGTGTGTGTGTGTGTGTGTGTGTGTGTGTGTGTGTGTGTGTGTGTGTGTGAGATTGAGACAATTTGTCCTCAAAGGTATTAGGGGCCACACACAATCACACATTGATCAATGGCCAAGGATGTGAATAGGAAAATAATTTAAAATGCTAATAATGATTGGTTGGCATTAGCGGTGGTGGTGCTGGCAGAAGGTCTGGTAGATCTGACTGCTTTCATTAAATCAACTATTTGAAACATGTAAGGATTGGAGTGAGCTGACAGTGGAGACCAAGCCCAGTCATTTACACTTTAAATCACTGAATTAATGCAACAGGGATTCATACAGAAGAGAAGGAGAGGAGAAGAGAGGAGGAGAGGAGAAGAGAGGAGGAGAGGAGAAGAGAGGAGGAGAGGAGAAGAGAGGAGGAGAGGAGAAGAGAGGAGGAGAGGAGACGAGAAGAGGAGAGGAGAAGAGAGGAGGAGAGGAGAATAGAGAGAGAAGGAGAGGAGAAGAGAGGAAAACAGGAGGAGAGGGGAGGAGGAGCGAAGGAGAGAAAGAGAGGAGAAGAGAGGAAAACAAAGGAAGAGAGGGGAGGAGGAGAGGAGAGAGAGGAAAACAGAGAAGAGAGAGGTGTATAGTAGGAGATAGACAGAGAGAAGGATTTAGAGGTGTATAGTAGGAGATAGACAGAGAGAAGGATTTAGAAGTGTATAGTAGGAGATAGACAGAGAGAAGGATTTAGAGGTGTATAGTAGGAGATAGACAGAGAGAAGGATTTAGAGGTGTATAATAGGAGATAGACAGAGAGAAGGATTTAGAGGTGTATAGAAGGAGGTAGACAGAGTTGGAAGAATCATTAGGAAACACTTTAGTCTGGACAACAGGGCCTCGCTACATTAACTCAGGCACTGATTTACCTCATCTGTCTGTCACACTAGGGATTACAAAGGCCTGTTGATTGGTTGATTCATAGGAAGGAAACAGCTTCTACTTTAGAATGCCTTCTATTCCTGATTCTGTCATCTATTGTGGTTTGCCTTTGGATTGACATGTTATAGAAAACCTATCTGCTCCTAGGAAAGTCTATGGCAAAGATTCACCCCCTATTCCATATGTAGTGCACTGCCTTAGACCAGAACCCTATAGTATACTACCTTAGACCAGAGTCCTATATTAGACCAGAGTCCTATAGTATACAACCTTAAAACAGAGCCCTATAGTATACTACCTTAGACCAGAGTCCTATAGTATACTACCTTCGACCAGAGTCCTATAGTATACAACCTTAGACCAGAGTCCTATATTAGACCAGAGTCCTATAGTATACAACCTTAAACCAGAGTCCTATAGTATACTACCTTAGACCAGAGTCCTATATTAGACCAGAGTCCTATAGTATACAACCTTAAAACAGAGCCCTATAGTATACTACCTTAGACCAGAGTCCTATAGTATACTACCTTCGACCAGAGTCCTATAGTATACAACCTTAGACCAGAGTCCTATATTAGACCAGAGTCCTATAGTATACAACCTTAAACCAGAGTCCTATAGTATACTACCTTAGACCAGAGTCCTATAGTAGACCAGAGTCCTATAATATACTACCTTAGACCAGAGTCCTATAGTATACTACCTTAGACCAGAGTCCTATAGTAGACCAGAGTCCTATAGTAGACCAGAGTCCTATAGTAGACCAGAGTCCTATAGTAGACCTGAGTCCTATAGTATACTACCTTAGACCAGAGTCCTATATTAGACCAGAGTCCTATAGTATACTACCTTAGACCAGAGTCCTATAGTAGACCAGAGTCCTATAATATACTACATTAGACCAGAGTCCTATAGTATACAACCTTAGACCAGAGTCCTATAGTAGACCAGAGTCCTATAGTATACTACCTTAGACCAGAGTCCTATAATATACTACCTTAGACCAGAGTCCTATAATATACTACCTTAGACCAGAGTCCTATAGTATACTACCTTAGACCATAGTCCTATAGTATACAACCTTAGACCAGAGTCCTATAGTATACTACCTTAGACCAGAGTCCTATAATATACTACATTAGACCAGAGTCCTATAGTATACTACCTTAGACCAGAGTCCTATAGTATACTACCTTAGACCAGAGTCCTATAGTAGACCAGAGTCCTATAATATACTACATTAGACCAGAGTCCTATATTATACTACCTTAGACCAGAGTCCTATAATATACTACATTAGACCAGAGTCCTATAGTATACTACCTTAGACCAGAGTCCTATAGTATACTACCTTAGACCAGAGTCCTATAGTATACTACCTTAGACCATAGTCCTATAGTATACAACCTTAGACCAGAGTCCTATAGTATACTACCTTAGACCAGAGTCCTATAATATACTACATTAGACCAGAGTCCTATAGTATACTACCTTAGACCAGAGTCCTATAGTATACTACCTTAGACCAGAGTCCTATAGTAGACCAGAGTCCTATAGTAGACCATAGTCCTATAGTAGACCAGAGTCCTATAGTAGACCATAGTCCTATAGTAGACCAGAGTCCTATAGTAGACCATAGTCCTATAGTAGACCAGAGTCCTATAGTATACTACCTTAGACCAGAGTCCTATAGTAGACTACCTTAGACCAGAGTCCTATAGTATACTACCTTAGACCAGTGTCCTATAGTATACTACCTTAGACCAGAGTCCTATAATATACTACCTTTGACTAGAGTCCTATAGTAGACCATAGTCCTATAGTAGACTACCTTAGACCAGAGTCCTATAGTAGACTACCTTAGACCAGAGTCCTATAGTATACTACCTTAGACCAGAGTCCTATAGTATACTACCTTAGACCAGAGTCCTATATTATACTACCTTAGACCAGAGTCCTATAGTAGACCATAGTCCTATAGTAGACCAGAGTCCTATAGTATACAACCTTAGACCAGAGTCCTATAGTAGACTACCTTAGACCAGAGTCCTATAGTAGACCATAGTCCTATAGTAGACCAGAGTCCTATAGTATACAACCTTAGACCAGAGTCCTATAGTAGACCATAGTCCTATAGTATACTACCTTAGACCAGAGTCCTATAGTATACTACCTTAGACCAGAGTCCTATAGTATACTACCTTAGACCAGAGTCTCCAACTCATAAACATGTAAAAGGATATATGACCCATCCGCCCGACTTCTTCAGCCTCCACTCACTACTTTCCCACATTCACATGTACAGTATGTAGTACCCACACCCACTCACTAACCAATACCCCCTCACTAACCAACACCCACTCACTAACCAACACCCACCCACACCCACACCCACTCACTAACCAACACCCCCTCACTAACCAACACCCACTCACTAACCCACACCCCCTCACTAACCAATACCCACTCACTAACCAACACCCACTCATCTCCACCCACACCCACTCACTAACCCATCTCCACCCACACCCACTCACTAACCAACACCCACTCACCCACCCATCTCCACCCACACCCACTCACTAACCAACACCCACTCACCCACCCATCTCCACCCACACCCACTCACTAACCAACACCCACTCATCTCCACCCACACCCACTCACTAACCAACACCCACCCACACCCACACCCACTCACCCACCCATCTCCACCCACACCCCCTCACTAACCAACACCCACTCACCCACCCATCTCCACCCACACCCACTCACTAACCAACACCCACTCATCTCCACCCACACCCACTCACTAACCAACACCCACCCACACCCACTCACTAACCTACACCCACTCACCCACCCATCTCCACCCACACCCCCTCACTAACCAACACCCACTCATCTCCACCCACACCCACTCACTAACCAACACCCACTCACTAACCCACACCCCCTCACTAACCAACACCCACTCATCTCCACCCACACCCACTCACTAACCAACACCCACTCAGTAACCCACACCCACTCACTAACCAACACCCACTCACCCACCCATCTCCACCCACACCCACTCACTAACCAACACCCACTCACTAACCAACACCCACTCACCCACCCATCTCCACCCACACCCACTCACTAACCAACACCCACTCACCCACCCATCTCCACCCACACCCCCTCACTAACCAACACCCACTCACTAACCAACACCCACTCACCCACCCATCTCCACCCACACCCACTCACTAACCAACACCCACTCACCCACCCATCTCCACCCACACCCACTCACTAACCAACACCCACTCACCCACCCATCTCCACCCACACCCACTCACTAACCAACACCCACTCACCCACCCATCTCCACCCACACCCACTCACTAACCAACACCCACTCACCCACCCATCTCCACCCACACCCACTCACTAACCAACACCCACTCACCCACCCATCTCCACCCACACCCACTCACTAACCAACACCCACTCACCCACCCATCTCCACCCACACCCACCCATTCACTAACCAACACCCACCCACCCATCCACCCACCCACTAATCAACACCCACCCATCCACCCATCCCCACCACCAACACCCACTCACTAACCAACACCCACCCACACCCACACCCACTCACTAACAAACACCCACCCATCCATCCATCCACCCACCCACCCACACCCACACCCACACCCACACCCACACCCACACCCACACCCACACCCACACCCACACCCACACCCACACCCACTCACTAACCAACACCCACCCATCCACCCATCCCCACTCACTAATCAACACCCACCCACACCCACACCCGCACCCACTCACTAACCAACACCCACCCTTAACCCTCCCTCCCACCCATCCCATCCCAACCCCCACCCCACCCACACACCCTTAACCCACCACACACACACACAGGATAAGCATCAGTCTGAAGGGAAAGAGGGGAGTCTCCAGAATGAGAAACCGTGAAATCTTGTTGGACTGTGACCAATCTCTTTCGCTTCCTCTTTCACTGTGTTTGTCACAGGAGGCTGGTGGCGCCTTAATTGGGGAGAACGGGCCTGTGGTAACGGCTGGAGCAGAACTGGCAGAATGGTATCAAATACGGTTGGTTTGGTTTCCAGTTGTTGATGCCAGTCCATTTGTTCCTTTCCAGCCATTATCATGAGCTGTCCTCCCCTCAGCAGCCTCAAGTGGTGTGTGTGTGTGTGTGTGTGTGTGTGTGTGTGTGTGTGTGTGTGTGTGTGTGTGTGTGTGTGTGTGTGTGTGTGTGTGTGTGTGTGTGTGTGTGTGTGTGTGTGTGTGTGTGTGTGTGTGTGTGTGTGTGTGTGTATTCTCAGTAGAAATCCATTTTAGTGAGGATATTAGAACAAAACTGTCTTGTGGACACTGGACATAGATTACCAATGACAAATAGCATCTTGATTTATCAAAGAAGTAGCCGAAACACAAAACGTGTTGTGAATACGTGCACACACACACACACACACACACACACACACACACACACACACACACACACACACACACACACACACACACACACACACACACACACACACACACACACACACACACACACACACACACACGCTCACACAGAACATATAATTTGGGACTGATCAGAGAACGTGATAGAATGTGTAGAACGCTCCCAGCATTCCTCTGGGGCTGAGGTCGAATCAGAGAGGAGTCTGACCCTGAGTCATCTGGGACTGCAGAGCTCCTGTTTCAGCACCATGGACAGTACCCATAATATCTTTCTCTCCCATCTTTCACTACCTCTGTCTAATCCTGTCTTTTTCTCTCTCTTTCTGTCTCTCACCCACTCTGTCTCTCTCTCTCTTTCTCTCTCTCTATGTCGCTCTCTCTATCTCTCTGTCATCCTCTTTCTCTCTCTCTCTCTCTCTCTCTCTCTCTCTCTTTATCTCACTCTCTCTTTCTCTCTGTCTCTCTCTCTCTCTCTTTCTCTCTCTCTATGTCGCTCTCTCTATCTCTCTGTCATCCTCTTTCTCTCTCTCTCTCTCTCTCTCTCTTTATCTCACTCTCTCTTTCTCTCTGTCTCTCTCTTTCTCTTTGTCATCCTCTTTCTCTCTCGCTCTCTTTATCTCACTCTCTTTCTCTCTCTTTATCTCACTCTCTCTGTCTCGCTCTCTCTGTCTCTGTCTCTCTTCATCTCACTCTCTTTCTCTCTCTTTCTCTCACTCTCTTTCTCAATCTCTTTCTCTGTCTCTCACCCGCTCTGTCTCTCTCTCTGTCTCTCTCTCTCTTCCTCTGCCCAGTCCCGTCAGTAGTTATCAGTATGCATAGTGAGTGATATCCTGTGAAGCCCGATAATGTGCTTTTTATGACTTTAATTATCATCTTGTGCCTCATCTTCTAACCCAGGAGTGTGAAAATGTATTCTCTACTGAGTTTGTGTGTGTGTGGGGTGGGGTAGAATTAGAGTTAGGGGTTGGTGGTTAGGTTTAGGTTTAGGTTTAGGGTTAGGGTTAGGTTTAGGTTTATGGTGAGGTTTAGGTTTAAGAGTTAGAGAAAACAGGATTTTGAGTGGAAATCCATTTTAGGGCCCCATGAGGACAGAGGAACAAAACATGTGTGTATTTCCTACTGACTTTCTTGTACGCACTGGAAATAGATTACCAATGACAAACAGCATCTTGATTTATCAGTGCGGTGGAATGGAATAGACAGTGTTCTGTTATGTAACAGACGGGTTGAGAACAGAATGTGTAGAAAGCTGTGAGTGTTCCATCAGAGAGGAATTTTAAGGGATCAACAGAATGTGTAGAAAGCTCTGAGTGTTCCATCAGAGAGGAATCTGAAGGGATCAGCAGAATGTGTAGAAAGCTCTGAGTGTTCCATCAGAGAGGAATCTGAAGGGATCAGCAGAATGTGTAGAAAGCTCTGAGTGTTCCATCAGAAAGGAATCCGAAGGGATCAGCAAAATGTGTAGAAAGCTCTGAGTGTTCCATCAGAGAGGAATCTGAAGGGATCAACAGAATGTGTAGAAAGCTCTGAGTGTTCCATCAGAGAGGAATCTGAAGGGATCAACAGAATGTGTAGAAAGCTCTGAGTGTTCCATCAGAAAGGAATCCGAAGGGATCAGCAAAATGTGTAGAAAGCTCTGAGTGTTCCATCAGAGAGGAATCTGAAGGGATCAACAGAATGTGTAGAAAGCTCTGAGTGTTCCATCAGAGAGGAATCTGAAGGGATCAACAGAATGTGTAGAAAGCTCTGAGTGTTCCATCAGAGAGGAATCTGAAGGGATCAACAGAATGTGTAGAAAGCTCGGAGTGTTCCATCAGAGTGGAATCTGAAGGGATAAACATAATGTGTAGAAAGCTCCCAGTGTTCCATCAGAGAGGAATCTGAAGGGATCAGCAGAATGTGCAGAAAGCTCCCAGTGTTCCATCAGAGAGGAATCTGAAGGGATCAACAGAATGTGTAGAAAGCTCTGAGTGTTCCATCAGAGAGGAATCTGAAGGGATCAACAGAATGTGTAGAAAGCTCTGAGTGTTCCATCAGAGAGGAATCTGAAGGGATCAACAGAATGCGTAGAAAGCTCTGAGTGTTCCATCAGAGAGGAATCTGAAGGGATCAACAGAATGCGTAGAAAGCTCTGAGTGTTCCATCAGAGAGGAATCTGAAGGGATCAACAGAATGTGTAGAAAGCTCTGAGTGTTCCATCAGAGAGGAATCTGAAGGGATCAACAGAATGCGTAGAAAGCTCTGAGTGTTCCATCAGAGAGGAATCTGAAGAGATCAGCAGAATGTGTAGAAAGCTCTGAGTGTTCCATCAGAGAGGAATCTGAACGGATCAGCAGAATGTGTAGAAAGCTCTGAGTGTTCCATCAGAGAGGAATCTGAAGGGATCAGCAGAATGTGTAGAAAGTTCTGAGTGTTCCATCAGAGAGGAATCTGAAGGGATCAGCAGAATGTGTAGAAAGCTCCCAGCGTTCCATCAGAGAGGAATCTGAAACCACAAGCACGTGTGAACTTCTCATGACCAGCTGTATTATTCCGGTGTCTTCCACATTCTGTTGTTACCTTCAGATTCCTCTCTGATTGAGCCTCAGCCCCAGAGGAATGCTGGGAGACTGATATTTCCTTATAGTGTTGGAATGATGGTATATGTAGGAGGAGTGGTACTGTTCAAACCAAATGTAATGTCAAACACAGTGGTGAGACTGAGTCCACCTTCCCCTCCCCTTGACCTTTACAATCTAATACCCTCTGAACACTTTGATTAGAACCACACACACACACACACACACACACAGACACACACACACACAGACACACACAGAGACACACACAGACAAACACACAGACAGACACACACAGACACACAGACACACACAGAGACACACACAGACAAACACACAGACAGACACACACAGACACAGAGACACACACAGACAAACACAGCCACACAGACAGACACAGAGACACACTTAGCCACACACAGACACACAGACAGACACAGAGACACACAGACACTGAAGGGAAAAGACACTGATCATATTACAGTTATTAACTTCAGAACTTTGATGTAATTTTTCAAAACTCTAGACACAAAACTCACAACCAATGATCAAACTGCACATTTTTCAAAACTCTGGGTAGGACCCTCTTTTGCCTCCACAACAGCCTGAATTATTCACGGTGTTGTACATTAAGAGATGCCCTTCTGCACACTGTTTTAAACAGCTGTTATTTGAGCATTTGTGGCCTTTCTGTTAGCTTGAATGAGTCTGGACATTCTCCTCTGTCCTCTCTCATTAACAAGGTGTTTTTGCCCACAGAACTGGCGCTCACTGAATGTGTTTTGTTTATCGCACCATTCTCTGTAAACTCTAGAGACTGTAGTCTCTATCCCAGGAAGGCAGCTGTTTCTGAGATGCTGGAATCACCATGTGTGGCATCAACAATCATACCACGGTCAAAGTGGCTTAGATTACTCATATTACCTGTTCTAATGTTTGGTCGAACAACATCTGAAGCTCTCTACTCTATATACTCTATATATTGAGTTGCAGGCAGCCACATGATTCGCTGTTCGAATGTAACCTTCCTTGATGAGCTAAATCAGGTCTTTAGAGCTGATGGCGCGACCTACGTCATTGTGTGGGATAATGTCAGGTTCCACCATGCTCAAATGGAGCAAGCATGGTTTCAGGCCCAACCACAATTTACCACCCTGTACTTACCCCCATACTCTCCTTTCTTAAAACCCAATTGAGGAATTTTTCTCCAAATGGAGGTGGAAGGTATATGATAGGCGCCTCACAAACAAGCCACCCTTCTCCAGGCCATGGATGACGCATGCAATGACATCATGTCACACCCTGACCATAGTTTGCTTTGTATGTTCTATGTTTTGTTTGGTCAGGGTGTGATCTGAGTGGGCATTATATGTTGGATGTCTTGTTTGTCTGTTTCTGTGTTTGGCCTGATATGGTTCTCAATCAGAGGCAGGTGTTAGTCATTGTCTCTGATTGGGAGCCATATTTAGGTAGCCTGTTTTGTGTTGGGTTTTGTGGGTGATTGTTCCTGTCTTTGTTGCACCAGATAGGGCTGTTTTCGGTTTTTCACGGTTCTTGTTTTGTAGATTGTTCTATTTTCATCTTTATTAAAGATGTACAAAAATAACCACGCTGCATTTTGGTCTGCCTTTCCTTCAACAGATGAATCCCGTGACACATCAAGGCAGACCAGTGGATTCACCATGCCTGAAGATTCTTCCCAAGATGTTAGGCGAATGAAAACATCCATTGTGATGTGGATGAGAACCTGTGTATGACAACCTGTGGCCAAATCCATAAGACAGAGTTGAGGGAAATATAGAAGTACAGTATTCAATCCCTTGTTCTGGTTTTTACAGTAAGACAGATGAGGAACACTGCAGTGATGTTTTACAGTAAGACAGGTGAGGAACACTGCAGTGATGTTTTACAGTAAGACAGGTGAGGAACACTGCAGTGATGTTTTACAGTAAGACAGGTGAGGAACACTGCAGTGATGTTTTACAGTAAGACAGGTGAGGAACACTGCAGTGATGTTTTACAGTAAGCCTGGTGAGGAACACTGCAGTGATGTTTTACAGTAAGCCTGGTGAGGAACACTGCAGTGATGTTTTACAGTAAGCCTGGTGAGGAACACTGCAGTGATGTTTTACAGTAAGCCTGGTGAGGAACACTGCAGTGATGTTTTACAGTAAGCCTGGTGAGGAACACTGCAGTGATGTTTTACAGTAAGCCTGGTGAGGAACACTGCAGTGATGTTTTACAGTAAGCCAGGTGAGGAACACTGCAGTGATGTTTTACAGTAAGCCAGGTGAGGAACACTGCAGTGATGTTTTACAGTAAGCCAGGTGAGGAACACTGCAGTGATGTTTTACAGTAAGCCAGGTGAGGAACTCTGCAGTGATGTTTTACAGTAAGCCAGGTGAGGAACACTGCAGTGATGTTTTACAGTAAGCCTGGTGAGGAACACTGCAGTGATGTTTTACAGTAAGACAGGTGAGGAACACTGCAGTGATGTTTTACAGTAAGACAGGTGAGGAACACTGCAGTGATGTTTTACAGTAAGCCAGGTGAGGAACACTGCAGTGATGTTTTACAGTAAGCCAGGTGAGGAACACTGCAGTGATGTTTTACAGTAAACCAGGTGAGGAACTCTGCAGTGACGTTTTACAGTAAACCAGGTGAGGAACACTGCAGTGATGTTTTACAGTAAGCCTGGTGAGGAACACTGCAGTGATGTTTTACAGTAAGACAGGTGAGGAACACTGCAGTGATGTTTTACAGTAAGACAGGTGAGGAACACTGCAGTGATGTTTTACATTAAGCCAGGTGAGGAACACTGCAGTGATGTTTTACAGTAAGCCAGGTGAGGAACACTGCAGTGATGTTTTACTGTAAGACAGGTGAGGAACACTGCAGTGATGTTTTACAGTAAGACAGGTGAGGAACACTGCAGTGATGTTTTACAGTAAGACAGGTGAGGAACACTGCAGTGATGTTTTACAGTAAGACAGGTGAGGAACACTGCAGTGACGTTTTACTGTAAGACAGGTGAGGAACACTGCAGTGATGTTTTACAGTAAGACAGGTGAGGAACACTGCAGTGATGTTTTACAGTAAGACAGGTGAGGAACACTGCCGTGATGTTTTACAGTAAGACAAGTGAGGAACACTGCCGTGATGTTTTACAGTAAGACAGGTGAGGAACACTGCAGTGATGTTTTACAGTAAGACAGGTGAGGAACACTGCAGTGATGTTTTACAGTAAGACAGGTGAGGAACACTGCAGTTGATGTTTTACTGTAGTTCCTGTCTTTTTTTGAAGCTAATTATTTTTGCTTTGATTCAAAGAAACCTATGTTGTGATTTTATTGTATTTCACCAATAAATGTAATTTTGTTCAATGACTCCACTGTGTCTGTAGTATTCTCTCTACTTGTCCTTTTACAGTGATGTATTTGCATGTAGTAGCATAATGAAACACATATAACATATTTTGTAGTACAATATTTAATGATTGTACAATCAACTTCACCGTGAAACTATCAGTATCTTGTGTGTGGCTGATCTAAATTAATGTTCCTATGGTATTTAATGATACATTAGTTATTTGAACCAATGATTCTGCATGTCAAGGTTTCTTTAAAGATATGAATGAACAATGCAATGTTTTGAACATTGGACAGCCTGTTAGAAGTGATGACCGTTTTGAGTTTTGTGTCTAGAGTTGTGAAAAATGACCACAAGGTTCTGAAATTAGTGCCAAAGTGATTGTAAACAACTGTAAGATGGGCTTCTTTGAGTTTAGCTTTAAAAAGTTGAGTGTGTGTTTAAAAAGTTGTTTATTTCTGTTTGTGTGCGTGCGTTTGTCCGAAGTTGACATTTACATTTTACATTTACATTTAAGTCATTTAGCAGACGCTCTTATCCAGAGCGACTTACAAATTGGTGCGTTCACCACTTGCATTTGGCACAACAGTAATGCTGGAGGCTAAAAGCAGCCCTCGCAGTGCAGAAACCCCCGCAGAGCACCATGGGCGTCCATTCAAATAG
>NW_025746471.1:62500-111131 GCF_021184085.1 Oncorhynchus gorbuscha
GCTGTTGTCCTTCACCATGTCACTTCTCTCCCTGCTGTTGTTCTTCACCATGTCACTTCTCTGTCTGCTGTTGTCCTTCACCATGTCACTTCTCTGTCTGCTGTTGTCCTTCACCATGTCACTTCTCTCCCTGCTGTTGTCCTTCACCATGTCACTTCTCTGTCTGTCTGTTGTCCTTCACCATGTCACTTCTCTGTCTGTCTGTTGTCCTTCACCATGTCACTTCTCTGTCTGCTGTTGTCCTTCACCATGTCACTTCTCTGTCTGCTGTTGTTCTTCACCATGTCACTTCTCTGTCTGCTGTTGTCCTTCACCATGTCACTTCTCTGTCTGCTGTTGTCCTTCACCATGTCACTTCTCTGTCTGTCTGTTGTCCTTCACCATGTCACTTCTATGTCTGCTGTTAAAATCAAATCAAATCAAATGTATTTTTCACATACACATGGTTAGCAGATGTTAAATGCGAGTGTAGTGAAATGCTTGTGCTTCTTGTTCCGACAATGCAGTAATAACCAACGAGTAATCCAACTAACAATTCCAAAACTACTGTCTTATACACAGTGTAAGGGGATAAAGAATATGTACATAAAGATATATGAATGAGTGATGGTACAGAACGGCATAGGCAAGATGCAGTAGATGGTATCGAGTACAGTATATACATATAAGATGAGTATGTAAACAAAGTGGCATAGTTAAAGTGGCTAGTGATACATGTATTACATAAAGATGCAGTAGATGATATAGAGTACAGTATATACGTATACATATGAGATGAATAATGTAGGGTATGTAAACATTATATTAAGTAGCATTGTTTAAAGTGGCTAGTGATATATTTTACATCAACTCGCATTATTAAAGTGGCTGGAGTTGAGTCAGTGTGTTGGCAGCAGCCACTCAATGTTAGTGGTGGCTATTTAACAGTATGATGGCCTTGAGATAGAAGCTGTTTTTCAGTCTCTCGGTCCCAGCTTTGATGCACCTGTACTGACCTCGCCTTCTGGATGATAGCAGGGTGAACAGGCAGTGGCTCGGGTGGTTGTTGTCCTTGATTAACTTTATGGCCTTCCTGTAACATCGGGTGGTGTAGGTGTCCTGGAGGGCAGGTAGTTTGCCTCCGGTGATGCGTTGTGCAGTCCTCACTACCCTCTGGAGAGCCTTACGGTTGTGGGCGGAGCAGTTGCTGCACCAGGCGGTGATACAGCCCGACAGGATGCTCTCGATTGTGCATCTGTAGAAGTTTGTGAGTGCTTTTGGTGACAAGACAAATTTCTTCAGCCTCCTGAGGTTGAAGAGGCGCTGCTGCACCTTCTTCATGATGCTGTCTGTGTTTTGTAACTAATGAAGTTATTACATTTCACTCTCTTTCCCTCCACTCTGTCTCTCTCTGATTCTCCTTCGCACTTCTCCTCTCCTCTCTGCAGTATGTCCTCTAAATACCAAACCAGACACTACCAGTGTCTAACAACTGCTAGTCAACACATCAAAGTCTCATCTGGCAGTACTGGATCCCCCTGGATACTGCAGTCTGGGATCCCACTGGATACTGCAGTCTGGGATCCTACTGGATACTGCAGTCTGGGATCCTACTGGATACTGCAGTCTGGGATCCTACTGGATACTGCAGTCTGGGATCCTACTGGATACTGCAGTCTGGGATCCTACAGGATACTGCAGTCTGGGATCCTACTGGATACTGCAGTCTGGGATCCTACTGGATACTGCAGTCTGGGATCCTACTGGATACTGCAGTCTGGGATCCTACTGGATACTGCAGTCTGGGATCCTACTGGATACTGCAGTCTGGGATCCCACTGGATACTGCAGTCTGGGATCCTACTGGATACTGCAGTCTGGGATCCTACTGGATACTGCAGTCTGGGATCCCCCTGGATACTGCAGTACTGGATCCCACTGGATACTGCAGTCTGGGATCCCACTGGATACTGCAGTCTGGGATCCTACTGGATACTGCAGTCTGGGATCCTACTGGATGCTGCAGTCTGGGATCCTAGTGGATACTGCAGTCTGGGATCCTACTGGATACTGCAGTCTGGGATCCTACTGGATACTGCAGTCTGGGATCCTACTGGATACTGCAGTACTGGATCCCACTGGATACTGCAGTCTGGGATCCCACTGGATACTGCAGTCTGGGATCCCACTGGATACTGCAGTCTGGGATTGTACTGGATACTGCAGTCTGGGATCCTACTGGATACTGCAGTCTGGGATCCTACTGGATACTGCAGTCTGGGATCCCCCTGGATACTGCAGTCTGGGATCCTACTGGATACTGCAGTACTGGATCCCACTGGATACTGCAGTCTGGGATCCCACTGGATACTGCAGTCTGGGATCCCCCTGGATACTGCAGTCTGGGATCCTACTGGATACTGCAGTCTGGGATCCCCCTGGATACTGCAGTACTGGATCCCACTGGATACTGCAGTCTGGGATCCTACTGAATACTGCAGTCTGGGATCCTACTGGATACTGCAGTCTGGGATCCCCCTGGATACTGCAGTCTGGGATCCTACTGGATACTGCAGTCTGGGATCCTACTGGATACTGCAGTCTGGGATCCCCCTGGATACTGCAGTCTGGGATCCTACTGGATACTACAGTCTGGGATCCCACTGGATACTGCAGTCTGGGATCCTACTGGATACTGCAGTCTGGGATCCTACTGGATACTGCAGTCTGGGATCCCCCTGGATACTGCAGTCTGGGATCCTACTGGATACTGCAGTCTGGGATCCTACTGGATACTGCAGTCTGGGATCCTACCGGATACTGCAGTCTGGGATCCTACTGGATACTGCAGTCTGGGATCCTACTGGATACTGCAGTCTGGGATTCTACTGGATACTGCAGTCTGGGATCCCACTGGATACTGCAGTCTGTGATCCTACTGGATACTGCAGTCTGGGATCCCCTGGATACTGCAGTCTGGGATCCTACTGGATACTGCAGTCTGGGATCCCACTGGATACTGCAGTCTGGGATCCTACTGGATACTGCAGCCTGGGATCCCCCTGGATACTGCAGTCTGGGATCCCCCTGGATACTGCAGTCTGGGATCCTACTGGATACTGCAGTCTGGGATCCTACTGGATACTGCAGTCTGGGATCCCCATGGATACTGCAGTCTGGGATCCTACTGGATACTGCAGTCTGGGATCCTACTGGATACTGCAGTCTGGGATCCTACTGGATACTGCAGTCTGTGATCCTACTGGATACTGCAGTCTGGGATCCCCCTGGATACTGCAGTCTGGGATCCTACTGGATACTGCAGTCTGGGATCCCCCTGGATACTGCAGTCTGGGATCCTACTGGATACTGCAGTCTGGGATCCCCCTGGATACTGCAGTCTGGGATCCTACTGGATACTGCAGTCTGGGATCCTACTGGATACTGCAGTCTGGGATCCTACTGGATACTGCAGTCTGGGATCCTACTGGATACTGCAGTCTGGGATCCTACTGGATACTGCAGTCTGGGATCCTACTGGATACTGCAGTCTGGGATCCCACTGGAAACTGCAGTCTGCGATCCCCCTGGATACTGCAGTCTGGGATCCCACTGGATACTGCAGTCTGGGATCGTACTGGATACTGCAGTCTGGGATCGTACTGGATACTGCAGTCTGGGATCCCACTGGATACTGCAGTCAATGTGAAACACCTCTTCCTCCTCTCCTCCCATTTCCCCTTCTCCGTTTCCTCATTTTACAGCGAGAGAATTGAAATTCACTCAGAGTAGGATACATTTCACAGATAGTGAGAGATATGGGGTGGGGGGTGAGAGAGAGATATATATGGGGTGGGGGGTGAGAGAGAGAGAGAGGATAGATATGGGGTGGGGGGTGAGAGAGAGATATATATGGGGTGGGGGTGAGAGAGAGATATATATGGGGTGGGGGGTGAGAGAGAGAGAGAGAGAGAGATATGGGGTGGGGGGTGAGAGAGAGATATATATGGGGTGGGGGGTGAGAGAGAGAGAGATATATATGGGGTGGGGGGTGAGAGAGAGAGAGAGATATGGGGTGAGAGAGAGAAAATCCCAGAAAGATTCAGTTGAAGGAGGTTTAGAGTGATTTCATATGGAACTGGCTATATAGGTCTTTAATGGTATCTGACTGTAACTATGATACACAATCTAACAGGTGTGTGTGTGTGTGTGTGTGTGTGTGTGTGTGTGTGTGTGTGTGTGTGTGTGTGTGTGTGTGTGTGTGTGTGTGTGTGTGTGTGTGTGTGTGTGTGTGTGTGTGTGTGTGTGTGTGTGTGTGTGTGTGTGTGTGTGTGTGTGTGTGTGTGTGTCCTTCAAACCATCACTCATCAGATACATTGTTATTAGACAGATATGTCCTTCCTTTTCATCACCTGCTCTCTCTTTGCCTCCCTCTCTCTCTCTCAACCTATTTATTTCTCTCTCCCCTCTTTCTCTGTCTTTTAATTCTGATTATTTTATTTTGCTGTTCATTCAATTGATCGCTCAGTCTCCCTCTCTCTCACTCTGTCAATCATTCCTAATCTCTCTCTCTCTCTGTCAATCATTCCTAATCCCTCTCTCTCTCTGTCAATCATTCCTAATCCCTCTCTCTCTCTGCCAATCATTCCTAATCTCTCTCTCTCTCTCTGTCAATCATTCCTAATCCCTCTCTCTCTTTGTCAATCATTCCTAATCCCTCTCTCGCTCTCTGCCAATCATTCCTAATCTCTCTCTCTCTCTCTCTCTGTCAATCATTCCTAATCTCTCTCTCTCTCTCTCTCTCTCTCTCTCTCTCTCTCTCTCTCTCTATCTCTGTCAATCATTCCTAATCTCTCCCTCTGTCAATCATTCCTAATCCCTCTCTCTCTCTCTATCAATCATTCCTAATCCCTCGCTCCCTCTCTCTCTCTCGCTCTCTCAATCATTCGTAATCTCTCTCTCGCTCTCTCAATCATTCCTAATCTCTCTCTCTCTCTCTCTCTCTCTGTCAATCATTCCTAATCTCTCTCTCTCTCTCTCTGTTAATCCTTCCTGATCCCTCTCTCTCTCTGTCAATCCTTCCTAATCTCTCTCTCTCTCTCTCTGTCAATCATTCCTAATCTCTCTCTCTATCTCTCTCTCTGTCAATCCTTCCTAATCTCTCTCTCTTTGTCAATCCTTCCTAATCTCTCTCTCTCTATCTCTCTCTCTCTCTCTCTGTCAATCATTCCTAAACTCTCTTTCTCTCTCTCTCTCTGTCAATCCTTCCGAATCTCTCTCTCATTTTATCATTTATTCTAATCCACCCCCTGTCTTTCTCTCCCCCATCTGTGTCCATCTCATTTAGTAATTGAATATACAGCGGCCGTCTGCTGAGAGGACAAAAGGTTCCACGCTGCCTTTCATTCCGGGTTTGATTATAAAACCATGAACGCACGCCGCCGGGAGGCGAGAGAATGTCGTCCGTTTGCCCACCGAGGAGAGAGTGAGTGTTGCCCTGGATCAGGGACGGAGTTCAAAATACAGACAGATATCTTTCTTTTCTCAGAAGCCGTCACACAAAGACGCTTCGGTCTCTTTTAAAGGGATGTTCATCTCCAAACGGATATTTGATTTGCGTACAATCTGATTGGAGCTCAGAACCCTGAGAGGATACAATACAGTGCTTCCATTCTTCTCTGAGAGAACGAAGGCCTCTCTTACAAAACTGTTCTTCATCTTTGATGACAAGTTGGCAACAGGGAGAGATGGAGAGAGTGACTGTTCTTCATCTTTGATGACAAGTTGGCAACAGGGAGAGATGGAGAGAGTGACTGTTCTTCATCTTTGATGACAAGTTGGCAACAGGGAGAGATGGAGAGAGTGACTGTTCTTCATCTTTGATGACAAGTTGGCAACAACGGCAGGAGACGGCATCTAGGACAGGTCCACTGAGACAGGAGACGGCATCTAGGACAGGCCCACTGAGACAGGAGACGGCATCTAGGACAGGCCCACTGACACAGGAGACGGCATCTAGGACAGGCCCACTGAGACAGGAGACGGCATCTAGGACAGGCCCACTGAGACAGGAGACGGCATCTAGGACAGGCCCACTGAGACAGGAGACGGCATCTAGGACAGGCCCACTGAGACAGGAGACGGCATCTAGGACAGGCCCACTGAGACAGGAGACGGCATCTAGGACAGGCCCACTGAGACAGGAGACGGCATCTAGGACAGGCCCACTGAGACAGGAGACGGCATCTAGGACAGGCCCACTGAGACAGGAGACGGCATCTAGGACAGGCCCATTGAGACAGGAGACGGCATCTAGGACAGGCCCACTGAGACAGGAGACGGCATCTAAGACAGGCCCACTGAGACAGGAGACGGCATCTAGGACAGGCCCACTGAGACAGGAGACGGCATCTAGGACAGGCCCACTGAGACAGGAGACGGCATCTAGGACAGGCCCACTGAGACAGGAGACGGCATCTAGGACAGGCCCACTGAGACAGGAGACGGCATCTAGGACAGGCCCACTTTGACAGGAGACGGCATCTAGGACAGGCCCACTGAGACAGGAGACGGCATCTAGGACAGGCCCACTGAGACAGGAGACGGCATCTAGGACAGGCCCACTGAGACAGGAGACGGCATCTAGGACAGGCCCACTGAGACAGGAGACGGCATCTAGGACAGGTCCACTGAGACAGGAGACGACATCTAGGACAGGCCCACTGAGACAGGAGACGGCATCTAGGACAGGCCCACTGAGACAGGAGACGGCATCTAGGACAGGCCCACTGAGACAGGAGACGGCATCTAGGACAGGTCCACTGAGACAGGAGACGGCATCTAGGACAGGCCCACTGAGACAGGAGACGGCATCTAGGACAGGCCCACTGAGACAGGAGACGGCATCTAGGACAGGCCCACTGAGACAGGAGACGGCATCTAGGACAGGCCCACTGAGACAGGAGACGGCATCTAGGACAGGCCCACTGAGACAGGAGACGGCATCTAGGACAGGCCCACTGAGACAGGAATCCAGCCGCGTATCAAGAACCTGATGACATGGACCCGTACTCATTGGTCAATGTCATCTAATTCTTTATGATATAAAAGCCTAAACTGATCCTAGATCAGCAGTCCTAGTCTGAGACGCTTGGTGAATACAGACCCTGAAAAGTAGTTGAACTGTAGCAGAGGACCTGCCAGGGTTGTGTATCAGAACAGACTCATATCTCCTCAGATATTCTGTATCAGAACGGACTCATATCTCCTCAGATATTCTGTATCAGAACAGACTCATATCTCCTCAGATATTCTGTATCAGAACGGACTCATATCTCCTCAGATATTCTGTATCAGAACAGACTCATATCTCCTCAGATATTCTGTATCAGAACAGACTCATATCTCCTCAGATATTCTGTATCAGAACGGACTCATATCTCCTCAGTTATTCTGTATCAGAACAGACTCATATCTCCTCAGTTATTCTGTATCAGAACGGACTCATATCTCCTCAGTTATTCTGTATCAGAACAGACTCATATCTCCTCAGTTATTCTGCTACTGTCACTGTGTTTGTGTTAGCTTTCCAACATTACATTTCTACATCAGATATGCACAGTCATGCTAATCTTTAACTTACAGAGAAACCTTTAAACTCAAGTCACACACACACACACACACACACTGCCCTCCATTCTCTCTCCCCTCCCTCTTCCCTTTCTCTCTCCCAGATATTTATAACTCACTCATCCGAGAGGCTGTCAGACCCTCCCCTATGGGTTTAGGTGTCACGCCCTGGCCTTAGTTATCTTTGTTTTCTTTATTATTTTGGTTAGGCCAGGGTGTGACATGGGTGATGTATGCTTTTTGTCTCATCTATGGTGTTTGTACTGTCTAGGGTTTTTTGTAGATTTATGGGGTTGTGTTCATTCTAGGTGTTTATGCAGGTCTATGGTTGCCTAGATTGGTTCTCAATCAGAGGCAGGTGTTTATCGTTGTCTCTGATTGGGAACCATATTTAGGCAGCCATGTTCTTTGGGTATTTTGTGGGTGATTATTTCCTGCGACTGTGTTTGTGCCACACGGGACTGTTTCGTTGCCAGTTCACGTTGTTATATTGTATGTGTTCATGTAAAAAAAATCATTAAAAACCATGGACACTTACCACGCTGCGTATTGGTCCGATCCTTGCTACACCTCTTCTGAGGAAGAGGAGGAAATCTGCCGTGACAGAGGCAGACACAAGCGCGTACCTACACATAAACACACACAACAGCCACAACAGAAAGAGAAGAAAGGATGATAGACAGGGAAAGATCTGTGAGGAGGAGGAGGAGGAGGAGGAGGAGGGAGAGGGAGAGGGAGAAAAGTGGAGGTAGGAGAGAGAGGGAGAAAAGAGGAGGTAGGAGAGAGAGGGAGAAAAGAGGAGGTAGGAGAGAGAGGGAGAAAAGAGGAGGCAGGAGAGAGAGGGAGAAAAGAGGAGGCAGGAGAGAGAGGGAGAAAAGAGGAGGAGGGAGAGAGAGGGAGAAAAGAGGAGGAGGGAGAGAGAGGGAGAAAAGAGGAGGTAGGAGAGAGAGGGAGGAAAGAGGAGGCAGGAGAGAGAGGGAGAAAAGAGGAGGCAGGAGAGAGAGGGAGAAAAGAGGAGGTAGGAGAGAGAGGTAGAAAAGAGGAGGTAGGAGAGAGAGGGAGAAAAGAGGAGGTAGGAGAGAGAGGGAGAAAAGAGGAGGAGGGAGAGAGAGGGAGAAAAGAGGAGGTAGGAGAGAGAGGGAGAGGAAGTTAATTTCCTCACTGACAGAAACAGTACACACAGATTAAAAACATCTGGGCATTGTCGTCTTTTGACAAACACACACGACATGCATCCTAACACATCATATTGTCTTAGATGAGATCTACATGAGGGTGTCAGTGGTCATCAGTGGATGTCTGATGATTTGCATAGTATTTTCTCAGCTTGTTTTTGTGAGATGGAAACACACACACACACACACACACACACACACACACACACACACACACACACACACACACACACACACACACACACACACACACACACACACACACACACACACACACACACACACACACACACACTCACTCTCTCTGATGGTCTCTGTTGAATTCATAGTTCTCTACTGCTATCATGTGGTCAGAGTTAGGTACTGGGTCAGACCAACTGGCTTAGGTCAGGGGTAGACTACTTAGTACCAGAGTTAGGTACTGGGTCAGACCAACTGGCTAGTTCAGGGGTAGACTACTTAGTACCAGAGTTAGGTACTGGGTCAGACCAACTGGCTTAGGTCAGGGGTAGACTACTTAGTACCAGAGTTAGGTACTGGGTCAGACCAACTGGCTAGTTCAGGGGTAGACTACTTAGTACCAGAGTTAGGTACTGGGTCAGACCAACTGGCTAGTTCAGGGGTAGACTACTTAGGACCAGAGTTAGGTACTGGGTCAGACCAACTGGCTAGTTCAGGGGTAGACTACTTAGGACCAGAGTTAGGTACTGGGTCAGACCAACTGGCTAGTTCAGGGGTAGACTACTTAGTACCAGAGTTAGGTACTGGGTCAGACCAACTGGCTAGGTCAGGGGTAGACTACTTAGTACCAGAGTTAGGTACTGGGTCAGACCAACTGACTAGTTCAGGGGTAGACTACTTAGTACCAGAGTTAGGTACTGGGTCAGACCAACTGGCTAGTTCAGGGGTAGACTACTTAGGACCAGAGTTAGGTACTGGGTCAGACCAACTGGCTAGTTCAGGGGTAGACTACTTAGGACCAGAGTTAGGTACTGGGTCAGACCAACTGGCTAGTTCAGGGGTAGACTACTTAGTACCAGAGTTAGGTACTGGGTCAGACCAACTGGCTAGGTCAGGGGTAGACTACTTAGTACCAGAGTTAGGTACTGGGTCAGACCAACTGACTAGTTCAGGGGTAGACTACTTAGTACCAGAGTTAGGTACTGGGTCAGACCAACTGGCTAGTTCAGGGGTAGACTACTTAGGACCAGAGTTAGGTACTGGGTCAGACCAACTGGCTAGTTCAGGGGTAGACTACTTAGTACCAGAGTTAGGTACTGGGTCAGGCCAACTGGCTAGTTCAGGGGTAGACAACTTAGGACCAGAGTTAGGTACTGGGTCAGACCAACTGACTAGTTCAGGGGTAGACAACTTAGGACCAGAGTTAGGTACTGGGTCAGACCAACTGGCTAGTTCAGGGGTAGACAACTTAGGACCAGAGTTAGGTACTGGGTCAGACCAACTGGCTAGTTCAGGGGTAGACTACTTAGGACCAGAGTTAGGTACTGGGTCAGACCAACTGGCTAGTTCAGGGGTAGACAACTTAGGACCAGAGTTAGGTACTGGGTCAGACCAACTAACTAGTTCAGGGGTAGACTACTTAGGACCAGAGTTAGGTACTGGGTCAGACCAACTGGCTAGTTCAGGGGTAGACAACTTAGGACCAGAGTTAGGTACTGGGTCAGACCAACTGGCTAGTTCAGGGGTAGACAACTTAGGACCAGAGTTAGGTACTGGGTCAGGTGCCCCCTGTATATAGCCTCCACACTGACTCGGTACCGGTACCCCCTGTATATAGCCTCCACAGTGACTCGGTACCGGTGCCCCCTGTATATAGCCTCCACACTGACTCAGTACCGGTGCCCCTGTATAAAGACTCCATACTGACTCGATACCGGTGCCCCCTGTATAAAGCCTCCACACTGACTCGGTACCGGTGCCCCCTGTATAAAGCCTCCACACTGACTCGGTACCGGTGCCTCCTGTATATAACCTCCACACTGACTCGGTACCGGTGCCTCCTGTATATAGCCTCCACATTGACTCGGTACCGGTGCCTCCTGTATATAGCCTCCACACTGACTCGGTAGCGGTGCCTCCTGTATATAGCCTCCACATTGACTCGGTACCGGTGCCTCCTGTATATAGCCTCCACATTGACTCGGTACCGGTGCCTACTGTATATAGCCTCCACATTGACTCGGTACCGGTGCCCCCTGTATATAGCCTCCACATTGACTCGGTACCGGTGCCTCCTGTATATAGCCTCCACATTGACTCGGTACCGGTGCCTCCTGTATATAGCCTCCACACTGACTCGGTACCGGTGCCTCCTGTATATAGCCTCCACATTGACTCGGTACCGGTGCCTCCTGTATATAGCCTCCACATTGACTCGGTACCGGTGCCTCCTGTATATAGCCTCTACATTGACTCGGTACCGGTGCCTCCTGTATATAGCCTCCACATTGACTCGGTACCGGTGCCTCCTGTATATAGCCTCCACATTGACTCGGTACCGGTGCCTCCTGTATATAGCCTCTACATTGACTCGGTACCGGTGCCTCCTGTATATAGCCTCCACATTGACTCGGTACCGGTGCCCCCTGTATATAGCCTCCACATTGACTCGGTACCAGTGCCTCCTGTATATAGCCTCCACATTGACTCGGTACCGGTGCCCCCTGTATATAGCCTCCACACTGACTCGGTACCGGTGCCCCCTGTATAAAGCCTCCACATTGACTCGGTACCGGTGCCCCCTGTATATAGCCTCCACATTGACTCGGTACCGGTGCCTCCTGTATAAAGCCTCCACATTGACTCGGTACCGGTGCCTCCTGTATATAGCCTCCACATTGACTCGGTACCGGTGCCTCCTGTATAAAGCCTCCACATTGACTCGGTACCGGTGCCCCCTGTATATAGCCTCCACACTGACTCGGTACCGGTGCCTCCTGTATAAAGCCTCCACATTGACTCGGTACCGGTGCCTCCTGTATATAGCCTCCACACTGACTCGGTACCGGTGCCTCCTGTATATAGCCTCCACACTGACTCGGTACCGGTGCCTCCTGTATAAAGCCTCCACATTGACTCGGTACCGGTGCCCCCTGTATATAGCCTCCACACTGACTCGGTACCGGTGCCTCCTGTATATAGCCTCCACACTGACTCGGTACCGGTGCCTCCTGTATATAGCCTCCACACTGACTCGGTACCGGTGCCTCCTGTTTAAAGCCTCCACATTGACTCGGTACCGGTGCCCCCTGTATATAGCCTCCACACTGACTCGGTACCGGTGCCTCCTGTATATAGCCTCCACACTGACTCGGTACCGGTGCCTCCTGTATATAGCCTCCACATTGACTCGGTACCGGTGCCTCCTGTATATAGCCTCCACATTGACTCGGTACCGGTGCCTCCTGTATATAGCCTCACATTGACTCGGTACCGGTGCCTCCTGTATATAGCCTCCACATTGACTCGGTACCGGTGCCTCCTGTTTAAAGCCTCGCTATTGTTGTTCTTATTGTGCTACTTTTTATTATGACTTTTTATTTTAGCCTAATTGGTAAACATTTTATTCTTCTAGAACGGCACTGTTGGTTAAGGGCTTGTAAAGTCAGCATTTCACGGTAAAGTCTACTCTTGTTATATTCGGCACATATGAAAAATAAAGTTTGATTTGGGTAAGACCAACTGACGAGTTCAGGGGAAAACCACTTAGAACCAGAGTTAGGTACTACGGCACCTAATTGCTTCACTTTCAAAGTGTTCAAAAAATAGTTTCATTCATTGTTTCTCACACAGCGGCCATTTTGCTCTCCCCTTCCTAATACCATGACCGAATACTTAAAGTGACAGTGGTCGTTTGGACCAATCAACAGAATTTCAACAAGGGGTCTTACACATTCAATGTATTGTTGTTCTTTACCTAGGAATACATGCATACACTTTCTTTCAGTTTCCCTTCATTTCACATTTAATGTAGAGGGGTTACACCAAATTGCACCCTATTCCCTATATAGTGCACTTCTTTTAACCAGAGCCCTATTCCCTATATAGTGCACTTCTTTTAACCAGAGCCCTATTCCCTATATAGTGCACTTCTTTAGATCAGAGCCCTATTCCCTATATAGTGCACTTCTTTCGACCAGAGCCCTATTCCCTATATAGTGCACTTCTTTAGACCAGAGCCTTATGGGAATAGTGTGCCAGTTGGGATACAGGCCCAGGAAGATGTTCCCTCCCCTCTGTCCTCATTCACAGATCTGATAGGACTGGATGTGTGAAAGCAAGATGGCAGAAATTAGACCAGGGCTGCCCAACTCTCTTCCTGGGGATTTACCATCCTGTAGGTTTTTAGTCCAACTCTCTTCCTGGGGATCTACCATCCTGTATGTTTTTAGTCCAACTCTCTTCCTGGGGATCTACCATCCTGTATGTTTTTAGTCCAACTCTCTTCCTGGGGATCTACCATCCTGTATGTTTTTAGTCCAACTCTCTTCCTGGGGATCTACCATCCTGTAGGTTTTCAGTCCAACCCTCTTCCTGGGGATCTACCATCCTGTAGGTTCAGTCCAACTCTCTTCCTGGGGATCTACCATCCTGTAGGTTTTCAGTCCCACTCTCTTCCTGGGGATCTACCATCCTGTAGGTTTTCAGTCCAACCCTCTTCCTGTGGATCTACCATCCTGTAGGTTTTCAGTCCAAACCTCTTCCTGTTGGTTTTCAGTCCAACCTTAATCTAGCACACCTGATTCTACTAATTAGCTTCTCACCAAGACCTGAGCTAGCTGAATCAGGTACTGTATGTTACGTTAAGGTTAGAGTGAAAACCTACAGGACAGTTGATCTGTAGGAACAGGGTTGGAGTGTAAACCTACAGGACCGTTGATCTGTAGGAACAGGGTTGGGTTAAACCACAGGACAGTTGATCTGTAGGAGTGTAAACCTACAGGACAGTGGATCTGTAGGAACAGGGTTGAGTGCAAACCTACAGGACAGTAGATCTGTAGGAACAGGGTTGGAGTGTAAACCCACAGGACAGTTGATCTGTAGGAACAGGGTTGGAGTGTAAAACCTACAGGACAGTAGATCTGTAGGAACAGGGTTGGAGTGTAAACCCACAGGACAGTTGATCTGTAGGAACAGTAAACCTACAGGACAGTTGATCTGTAGGAACAGGGTTGGAGTGTAAACCTACAGGACAGTAGATCTGTAGGAACAGGGTTGGAGTGTAAAACAGGACAGTTGATCTGTAGGAACAGGGTTGGAGTTGATCTGTAGGAACAGGGTTGGAGTGTAAACCTACAGGACAGTAGATCTGTAGGAACAGGGTTGGAGTGTAAACCTACAGGACAGTTGATCTGTAGGAACAGGGTTGGAGTGTAAACCTACAGGACAGTAGATCTGTAGGAACAGGGTTGGAGTGTAAACCTACAGGACAGTAGATCTGTAGGAACAGGGTTGGAGTGTAAACCTATCTGTAGGACAGTAGATCTGTAGGAACAGGGTTGGAGTGTAAACCTATAGGACAGTAGATCTGTAGGAACAGGTGTAAACCTATAGGACAGTAGATCTGTAGGAACAGGGTTGGAGTGTAAACCTACAGGACAGTTGATCTGTAGGAACAGGGTTGGAGTGTAAACCTACAGGACAGTAGATCTGTAGGAACAGGGTTGGAGTGTAAACCTATAGGACAGTAGATCTGTAGGAACAGGGTTGGAGTGTAAACCTATAGGACAGTAGATCTGTAGGAACAGGGTTGGAGTGTAAACCTACAGGACAGTTGATCTGTAGGAACAGGGTTGGAGGCAAACCTAAGGACTGTAGATCTGTAGGAACAGGGTTGGAGTGTAAACCTACAGGACAGTAGATCTGTAGGAACAGGGTTGGAGTGTAAACCTACAGGACCGTTGATCTGTAGGAAGAAGTTTGGGTTGCCCTGGGTTACATCTACCAGTTGTGTTAGACACATGAAGGGGAGTGATCGAGGGCAGAGGGAAGGGAGTATGTTACTGCTTTAGTGTACACTCTTAGACGAGTGTCTAGTGATCAGTCAGCTGTGACAGACAAGCCTTTATTGATTGACACAACACAACTGGAAACACCAAGCAAATGCACACAATGTTGCACTAGTCGCTAATACAGACTTGATCTCACACACACACACACACACACACACACACACACACACACACACACACACACACACACACACACACACACACACACACACACACACACACACACACACACACACACACACACACACACACACACACACACACACACACACACACGTCCCCATATCCCTCTGTCTCTCTCTCTCTCTTCAGTACCCAGACAGGGCTATGATGGAGGGGTAGCGGGTGCGGTGGGACATGCACTTGTCCCTGTCAATGAGCAGACTGTGGGTCTTACAGCCAATGTCCTTCTCCAGCACCATGCGGGACTCCTCCAGGTGGGACAGGGAGCTCCGCGCTGCAGACAGCTGCTGCTGCAGGGATGACATGGTCTGGGAGATCTGACCTGCCTCGCCCACCAGGCTGGAGACAGAGAGAGAGAGTTAGGGGAAAGAGGGAGGAGAGATAGAAAGGAGGGGGAGCACAAGGAGAGAGAAAGAGAGCGACAGAGATGATAGAGGGACGGGAAGAGAGAGAGAGAGAGAGAGAGAGAGAGAGAGAGAGAGAGAGAGAGAGAGGGAGAGAGAGAGAGAGAGAGAGAGAGAGAGAGAGAGAGAGAGGGGAAGGAGAGGAGCTTGTCATACCAGTGTAGGAGTTTGTGAAAGATGGGAGAGAGAGTGCGATAGACAGATAGGTTTGGGTGTGTGTTTGTGTGTACGTCCGTGTGAGTGCTTACTGGCTTGCATCTCTGTGTGTGCTTCTGTCTGTTTGTGTGTGTACCTGAATTGTGGGTTGTCCCTACAGAGCTCCATGTGGGGTCTGTGTGAGCGTTGGTGCAGCCGGGACTGAGCCACTCTCAGAGGGGCCTCTTTATCATACAGAGCCTGCTGAAGAGACACAATGTTCCTCTCCTGGGCCCCGATCTGATCCAGGATCTACACACACACACACACACACACACACACACACACACACACACACACACACACACACACACACACACACACACACACACACACACACACACACACACACACACACACACACACACACACACACACACACACACAGTTGAGTTCAGGTGCAGCATTCTCTGCATTCCAGCCTCAGCTGGATAACCCTTAGGGGGGTGGATAAATACAGTGCCTTCGGAAAGTATTCTGACCCCTTGACTCCTTCCACATTTTGTTATGTTACAGCCTTATTCTAAAATAGATTAAATACAAATAAACCCTCATCAATGTACACACAATACCCCATACTGACATCACAATACCCCATAATGACATCACAATACACCATACTGACATCACAAAACCCCATACTGACATCACAATACCCCATAATGACATCACAATACACCATACTGACATCACAATACCCCATACTGACATCACAATACCCCATACTGACATCACAATACCCCATACTGACATCACAATACCCCATACTGACATCACAATACCCCATACTGACATCACAATACCCCATACTGACATCACAATACCCCATACTGACATCACAATACCCCATACTGATATCACAATACCCCATACTGACATCACAATACCTAATAATGACAAAGCAAAAACAGATTTTTTTGACATTTTTGCAAATTTATACAAAGAAAAAAATACATATAAAGTATTCAGACCCTTCACTCAGTATTTTGTTGAAGAAGCTTTGGCAGCAATTACAGCCTCGAGTCTTCTTGGGTATGAGACTACAAGCTTGGCACATCTGTATTTGGGGAGTTTCTCCCATTCTTCTCTGCAGATCCTCTCAAGGTCTGTCAGGTTGGATGGGGAGTGTCACTGCACAGATATTTTCAGGTCTCTCCAGAGATGTTCGATCAGGTTCAAGTCCGGACTCTGGCTGGGCCACTCAAGGACATTCAGAGACTTGTCCTGAAGACACTCTTGTGTTGTCTTGGCTGTGTGCTTAGGGTTATTATTCTGTTGGAAGCTGAACCTTTGTCCCCGTCTGAGATCCTGAGCACTCTGGAGCAGGTTTTCATCAAGGATCGCTCCATTCATCTTTGACTCGATCCTGACTATACTATTGCGCCTGCCCTGAAAAACATCCCCACAGCATGATGCTGCCACCACCATGCTTCACCGTAGGGATGGTGCTAGGTTTCCTCCAGACGTGACGCTTGACATTCAAGCCAAAGAGTTCAATCTTGGTTTCATCAGACCTGTTTTCGCTTTGTCATTATGGGGTATTGTGATGTCATTATGGGGTATTGTGATGTCATTATGGGGTATTGTGTGTAGATTGAGGAGGATAAAAAAACAATTGTATCCATTTTAGAATAAGGCTGTAACGTCACAAAATGTGTAAAAAGGGGAAGGGGTCTGAATACTTTCTGAAGGCGCTGAATGTCATGAAAACCTTCAGGTCTTCAGATGAAAACATTCCCTTTGCCTGCTGGGTAGGCATCAATTTCTGTATGTTTTGTTTAATTAGAGGAAGGGTTGAGTTTTGGCCATTGAAACGACACACACACACACCACCTCCACCAACCCCCCCACCCCAACACACCTGACTGAGATGCAGTTGTAGCTGTGTCTTGGCCTCAGTGAGCTGCAGACAGCGCTGGCTGAAGGCCTGGTCTACGTTGGAGCACTGGACCCTCAGGTCCTCAGCAGTCTCCTGTAGGACCCTCTCCACCAGCAGCCTGAGCTCCACACTGGCCTGCTCCTCCCGCTGAGCCACAGACAGGTTGTCCTGGGTGAAAGACAGCCACGCATCACGGTTACACAGCCTGGGAGAGAGGAGGGAGATGTTAACACACTATTAATACACACACACACCAACGTGGTGTCTGAGTTGGGGTGGTACTGAGTTGGGGTGGTACTGAGTTGGGGTGGTACTGAGTTGGGGTGGTACTGGTGTGTATTATACAGCTACTCACTGGTCCTGTAGGTTGTCTGAGTTGGGGTGGTACTGAGTGTCAGTACTCATGTTGTTGTAGCGACCACACTGGTCATCCAGACTGTAGGCCTGGTACTTATCAGACCAGTCCAGCTCTAGAGTCTGCTTGGCATCTCTGTTACACCTGATACACACACACACACACACACACACACACACACACACACACAGTGGGACACAGTGAGGGGCAGAAATCCAGTGTGAGGGTCTGATGAGGGTCTGGTAGGGAGTGAAAAGCTGAAGTGAGGATAGTCATGTGATTAACTGTTCAGCAGTCTAATAGTCATGTGATTAATTGTTCAGCAATCTAATAGTCATGTGATTAACTGTTCAGCAGTCTAATAGTCATGTGATTAACTGTTCAGCAGTCTAATAGTCATGTGATTAACTGTTCAGCAGTCTAATAGTCATGTGATTAACTGTTCAGCAGTCTAATAGTCATGTGATTAACTGTTCAGCAGTATAATTGTGCTGCCATCCTGTTAGAAGATAACAGATTATTTTATTACAATGGTTAAATTGGATTTTCATTGTGTTCAATGGTGTTATTTGCCCTAGTGGCGCTTTCTGGTACTTAGAGACGACGCAAACAGGAAGTTCAGAATTTGTTTTGCACGCATAGAGCAGCTACAAACAAGACTACGGTGCAGGTCTTTCAATGTAGTTATTTCTTGTCACGCTTCAGCCTTTGTAAGTTCAATTCAAGCATTTAGCTAATGATGATAATCTTGTTATTGATAGAGTTTCTTACATATCAATGTTGGTTGCATTTACTCACAAATTGCAATGCCTTTTGTGTATGTCGTTAGCTGTATTACTTTGCTCATGCGTCATGCAAACGAATTGTAAAATATACAATACTGTAGTTTTGTTACTGTTTTTAGTGTAATATGCTTTGTTATTCTACATAGATGGTTATACATTATTAGAGTAATGAAAGGAGCAATTACCATATGGTTAACAATTAGCTATATGGTTTGGCATCATGCCAGATGCATGGTACCTTAGCGCGTGCTTTGTATTTATGCAACTTCAAATGTTTAATGTACATCTACAGTATGTCGGTAGTATGTCGGTGTGAATTGAACACTAAAGTATATTCTTTTCTGTATTTTGCAGTTTCACAACATAAACGTTTCAATATATTCATTCAAGAAAAGTCACGCCTTGGGAGTTTTATTGAAGACTTAGTTGTTAGCTATCTGTCTAGTTTTGCATGGGAACGCAACTCAAGGGAAGAATAATAATAGTCATGTGATTAATTGTTCAGCAGTCTAATAGTCATGTGATTAACTGTTCAGCAGTATAATAGTCATGTGATTAATTGTTCAGCAGTCTAATAGTCATGTGATTAACTGTTCAGCAGTATAATAGCTTTGGGCAGTCTAATAGAAGCTGTTCAGGAGCCTGTTTTTGGTCCTAGACTTGGCGCTCCGGTAGTGCTTGCCGTGCGGTAGCAGAGAGAACAGTCTATGACTAGAGTGGCTGGAGTCTTTGACCATTTTTAGGGCCTTCCTCTGACACCGCCTGGTATAGAGGTCCAGGATGGCAGGGAGCTCAGCCCCAGTTATGTACTGGGCCATACGCACTACCCTCTGTAGCGCCTAGCGGTCGGACACCGATCAGTTGCCATACCAGGCGGTGCAGCAGCCAGTCAAAAGGCTCTCTATGGTGCAGCTGTATAACCTTTAGAGGATCTGAGGGCTCATGCCAAATCTTTTCAGCCTCCTGAGGGGGAAGAGACGTTGTCATGCCCTTTCCACCTCTGTGTTGGTGTGTTTGGACCATGATGGATCCCTAGTGATGTGAACACCAAGGAACTTGAAGGTCTCGACCGTCTTCACTACAACCCCGTCCATGTGGATTGTAGAGGCTCGGCCCTCCGTTTCCTGTATTCCAGATCAGCTCCTTTGTTTTGTCCATGTTGAGGAGAGGTTGTTGTCCTGGCACCACACTGCCAGGTCTCTGACCTCCTCCCTGTAGACTCTCTCATTGTTGTCGGTGACGAGGCCTACCACCGTTGTATCGTCAGAAAACTTGATGATGGTGTTGGAGTCGTGTGGGACCACGCAGTCGTGGGTGAACAGGGAGTAGAGGATGGGCCTTAGCAACACAGGGGACGTGAAATTAAGAATACATTTTTTGTATTTGCGATGTGTTGCCAGGTTACCATTTTCCAATGAAGCACTGTGAGTAGCTGGACACACGATAATGCCCCACTGTTCAAAAGGAATTTTCAAGAAGGCTAAAAACAAATGATTGATGGATGAACACACACACTTTTCAAATGTATTCACCTGAAAATAGGCTGTGTTGGGTGTGCTAACTGTTTTGTTTTTTTTAAAGAAAAAAAGATTGAACCTTTCTTGAACTAGGCAAGTCAGTTAAGAGCAAATTATTATTTACAATGACGGCCTACCCCTGACGACGCTGGGACAATTGTGCGCCGCCCTATGGGGACTCCCAATCACGGCCGATAAGCTGTAGTCTTAATGAATAGGCTACAACCCAGCTCAGCTGTAGTATTAATGAATAGGCTACAACCCAGCTCATCTGTAGTCTTAATGAATAGGCTACAACCCAGCTCAGCTGTAGTCTTAATGAATAGGCTACAACCCAGCTCAGCAGGTGTACAACCCAGCTCAGCTGTAGTCTTAATGAATAGGCTACAACCCAGCTCAGCTGTAGTCTTAATGAATAGGCTACAACCCAGCTCAGCTGTAGTCTTAATGAATAGGCTACAACCCAGCTCAGCTGTAGTCTTAATGAATAGGCTACAACCCAGCTCAGCTGTAGTCTTAATGAATAGGCTACAACCCAGCTCAGCTGTAGTATTAATGAATAGGCTACAACCCAGCTCAGCTGTAGTCTTAATGAATAGACTACAACCCAGCTCAGCTGTAGTCTTAATGAATAGGCTACAACCCAGCTCAGCTGTAGTCTTAATGAATAGGCTACAACCCAGCTCAGCTGTAGTCTTAATGAATAGGCTACAACCCAGCTCATCTGTAGTCTTAATGAATAGGCTACAACCCAGCTCAGCTGTAGTCTTAATGAATAGGCTACAACCCAGCTCAGCTGTAGTCTTAATGAATAGGCTACAACCCAGCTCAGCTGTAGTCTTAATGAATAGGCTACAACCCAGCTCAGCTGTAGTCTTAATGAATAGGCTTAGCTCAGCTGTAGTCTTAATGAATAGGCTACAACCCAGCTCAGCTGTAGTCTTAATGAATAGGCTACAACCCAGCTCAGCTGTAGTCTTAATGAATAGGCTACAACCCAGCTCAGCTGTAGTCTTAATGAATAGGCTACAACCCAGCTCACTGTAGTCTTAATGAATAGGCTACAACCCAGCTCAGCTGTAGTCTTAATGAATAGGCTACAACCCAGCTCAGCTGTAGTCTTAATGAATAGGCTACAACCCAGCTCAGCTGTAGTCTTAATGAATAGGCTACAACCCAGCTCAGCTGTAGTCTTAATGAATAGGCTACAACCCAGCTCAGCTGTAGTCTTAATGAATAGGCTACAACCCAGCTCAGCTGTAGTCTTAATGAATAGGCTACAACCCAGCTCAGCTGTAGTCTTAATGAATAGGCTACAACCCAGCTCAGCTGTAGTCTTAATGAATAGGCTACAACCCAGCTCAGCTGTAGTCTTAATGAATAGGCTACAACCCAGCTCAGCTGTAGTCTTAATGAATAGGCTACAACCCAGCTCAGCTGTAGTCTTAATGAATAGGCTACAACCCAGCTCAGCTGTAGTCTTAATGAATATACAACCCAGCTCAGCTGTAGTCTTAATGAATAGGCTACAACCCAGCTCAGCTGTAGTCTTAATGAATAGGCTACAACCCAGCTCAGCTGTAGTCTTTAATAGGTTACAACCCAGCTCAGCTGTAGTCTTAATGAATAGGCTACAACCCAGCTCAGCTGTAGTCTTAATGAATAGGTTACAACCCAGCTCAGCTGTAGTCTTAATGAATAGGCTACAACCCAGCTCAGCTGTAGTCTTAATGAATAGGCTACAACCCAGCTCAGCTGTAGTCTTAATGAATAGGCTACAACCCAGCTCAGCTGTAGTCTTAATGAATAGGTTACAACCCAGCTCAGCTGTAGTCTTAATGAATAGGCTACAACCCAGCTCAGCTGTAGTCTTAATGAATAGGCTACAACCCAGCTCAGCTGTAGTCTTAATGAATAGGTTACAACCCAGCTCAGCTGTAGTCTTAATGAATAGGCTACAACCCAGCTCAGCTGTAGTCTTAATGAATAGCTACAACCCAGCAGCTGTAGTCTTAATGAATAGGTTACAACCCAGCTCAGCTGTAGTCTTAATGAATAGGCTACAACCCAGCTCAGCTGTAGTCTTAATGAATAGGTTACAACCCAGCTCAGCTGTAGTCTTAATGAATAGGCTACAACCCAGCTCAGCTGTAGTCTTAATGAATAGGCTACAACCCAGCTCAGCTGTAGTCTTAATGAATAGGCTACAACCCAGCTCAGCTGTAGTCTTAATGAATAGGCTACAACCCAGCTCAGCTGTAGTATTAATGAATAGGCTACAACCCAGCTCAGCTGTAGTCTTAATGAAGGCTACAACCCAGCTCAGCTGTAGTCTTAATGAATAGGCTACAACCCAGCTCAGCTGTAGTCTTAATGAATAGACTACAACCCAGCTCAGCTGTAGTCTTAATGAATAGGTTACAACCCAGCTCAGCTGTAGTCTTAATGAATAGGCTACAACCCAGCTCAGCTGTAGTCTTAATGAATAGACTACAACCCAGCTCAGCTGTATTCTTAATGAATAGGTTACAACCCAGCTCAGCTGTAGTCTTAATGAATAGGCTACAACCCAGCTCAGCTGTAGTCTTAATGAATAGGTTACAACCCAGCTCAGCTGTAGTCTTAATGAATAGGCTACAACCCAGCTCAGCTGTAGTCTTAATGAATAGGCTACAACCCAGCTCAGCTGTAGTCTTAATGAATAGGCTACAACCCAGCTCAGCTGTAGTCTTAATGAATAGGTTACAACCCAGCTCAGCTGTAGTCTTAATGAATAGGCTACAACCCAGCTCAGCTGTAGTCTTAATGAATAGGCTACAACCCAGCTCAGCTGTAGTCTTAATGAATAGGTTACAACCCAGCTCAGCTGTAGTCTTAATGAATAGGCTACAACCCAGCTCAGCTGTAGTCTTAATGAATAGGCTACAACCCAGCTCAGCTGTAGTCTTAATGAATAGGTTACAACCCAGCTCAGCTGTAGTCTTAATGAATAGGCTACAACCCAGCTCAGCTGTCTCCTTTAGGTCTTTCCTAGACTAATGTGTGGAAATGTGTGATGACACAATCAAATGAAAAGAGAGGATCTTATAAATAAACCATGTATGTAGTTACTGCTGATGCATCTAAAATATTCATTGTGACA
This sequence comes from Oncorhynchus gorbuscha, assembly GCF_021184085.1. Taxonomy (NCBI): domain Eukaryota; kingdom Metazoa; phylum Chordata; class Actinopteri; order Salmoniformes; family Salmonidae; genus Oncorhynchus; species Oncorhynchus gorbuscha. The sequence continues at coordinate 85,776 of NW_025746471.1, forward strand.
CTAATTGTGACGCTCACTTGATTTGATTGACAGCCTGACTCAGCGTTCTCTTCAACAGAGCCTGGATGCTCCTGATTAACTCCACCTCCTGCGGTACACAAACACAACCATCACCTTATTTTCAGATTGGTTTCTAGTGAAATAACGTCTAGGCAACATTTAGTAATGATACAAGTATTTCGACTTGAGCAAAGACAAGTCGATGTTATTGTTTTTAATCACCTTAAGCAGCTCCTCCTCTACGCCGTCTTTAACCAGGTCGGGACCCAGCCGCCGTTCCCGACAGGTTAGGTTATCCGTGGCGATGGCGAACGGGATCTCGGTGGCGTCCAGCGCCTTCAACAGCCTCCTCTTCTGCTGCAGGAGGAGGTCTGTCTCGGCCACCAGCTTCTCGATGTGCCGCTGCAGCTCCGACTTCCAGAAGTGGATATGCTGCAGTCTCTCCCAGGTGCCGCGTCCCCTCCGCTTGGGTGCGCAGAGTCCCGGCCTCGGTCTCTTGATACAGTGTTTTGGACTCATAGCAAATCCTCTCGGCGTTGTTTCGGTCAGTAGCGGCCTGGTGAAGGGTAGAGAAGTTATTGATGTGCCATTCCTCCGGGCTGTACTTGGATGAACGGTACCCCGCCGTAGCCAAGCCGGAGGAGGGATAGAAGCCCTCCTTGAATGTGGCCTCTGCGTCTGGAGGCGGGAACGGCTCGCCTGCTTGGGCAACTGACCTGCCGTCGAAATTATGTCTGGCCACTAAAACTTCTGAAGACATTTTGTGGCGAATTGGTGATACCTGATATTAAAAACACTGCGATCCGATTGTAGTTAACGGAGTCGCAGCATAACAAGACCCACACAGGGGAAGTGAAGAATCACATGTTTTGTATTTGCGCTGCGTTGCCAGGTGACCTGTTTCCAAGGAAACACTGTGTAACTGGTCACGCGATAATGCCCCACGGTTCCAAATGAATTATCAGGTAACAACAAATGGTGCATTACATTTACATTTACAATTAAGTCATTTAGCAGACGCTCTTATCCAGAGCGACTTACAAATTGGGACATACACAGTTTTTCAAATGTATTCATCTGAATAGAGGCCTATGTTAGGTGTGCTAACAAAATGTATATACCCATTTATATGTCCAAAAAATGGATGTCGCAACTAAGGATTTCCACTTTAATTGATGAATAATAATTGTTTTAATAATGTCAATAATAACTTGAACTTTTAACATGACAGTGGCCCCTGTGTTTTCCCCCCAGAAACATACATGCAGACCCACACACACACACACAAGCATATTCACACCCCTCCAACTCTCCACTTTAAAACCCTTTAACAGAGTCATAGGTCTCGGGTCTATTGATGGGAATCAGTCTTCAGGACTGTGTCCAAGTACAGCGGGTGAGTAGCTACGTATTACAGACAGTAAGGGGCGCCATAAGACAAAAAATGACATTGTTACCATAGCAGGATCCTTATTCATTAGTGCACACAGGAGCACAACGTAGGCAAACAATTTGCACTGGAAAACGAGCGTTTCTTATTGACAACCTCAGGCAGTCCATTTTCCTGTGTTTTGGTACCTAAATGAATAGGCTGTAACCCGGCTCAGCTGCTGCAAAGATGCCGGACAGAAATACCAGGATGGAAGCAAATGTACGGGATTATAACGGCAAAACGATTCATGCAAAACATAGTTAACAGGAATATGTTAGTTAATGTAGAGACAAACGAGTATGCATATGTTTTATCATAAAGTCAAATTTGCGAAAATCGCGATTTAACAAGCTTTCTGACTAGCTAACAGTAGTCAACTAGATAGCTTTATTGGTGTGTGGACATGAATATGAAATTGTAATTCGTGTTTGTTTTAGGGACTCCTGAAACAACCAGCAAACCAGGCTGTCGTCTTGTGAAACGGTGGATGTAAAGAATCTAGCTAGATAAAAGCGTTTACTGCAAATTGAATGTACAATTTTGTAAGCTTGCCTTGTGGATAACGTAACTAGCTAACTATGTTCCTGCTTATTGGGCAGTGGAGGATCAAATCCCTGTATGCCTATGGATGTGTAGCTGTCCAGCTGATCTGTGCATGGACCCAAACGTTTGGTATACATATTAGTTCAGAACCTAGATATGAACTTTAACCATCATAGCTGGTTGTATCAACTTCAAAACAGTCTGAATGACATTAATGAAGCCTATGGATTGAGTAGAATATAACTTTGTGCCAAGGATGCAAGTCGTATATACATGTAGCATGAGATCCCCACATTGTAGCCTGTACATTTAATATATTCACTAATCATGTACTCTACCTTGGTAAATAAAGGTGCAGTTCAGGTATGAATGTCTGTGAGATTCTTTTTCAGTCATATCCAATACCTGGAATATCAAACGGCATTCTTTGAATGATGCTGTGTCTGCATGTATGTATTACAATTATACACTTCAACAGTGTTTACCAATCTTGGTCCTGGGACATCAATGCTTGGTTACATATTAACTATGCAATAGACTAGAAACATGATTTAACTAGTTAAAGGCTGATTTGTAATTCATATATACAGAAACAGAATTTTTAAAAACACAGTACATTACACTTCCTATGCATCATGTAAATAGGTTCATCTATCCAATTTCCTTCATCTGCACTGATTTGAGGAAAGGATAGGTGTGGTATTTCATCAAATGAGAGACTTCAACCAGTAGAGAACGTGAAATGTTTTACATAAGTGTCTCTAGAGGTGTCTCCTAACCAGCCTTGGGCCCCAAATTGGCCTGAAGGTTATTGTAACAGCGGGTGAGGTGGCGATGATGGGTCTGGCCGTTGGCATACTCTCTCACATCAAAACATACCTGCAGAGGAGAGACAGAAAAAACAAGGCTTAATCATGCCATCACTGTCAGTCACAATAATCAGGAGGTAAAATTCTAAACTCTTGGACTACGACGTCTCCATCTGTACTTCAATGTAAAGCATCTCTTTAATAATACTTCCTGTTGACCCAACCAAGTGACCTCTCACCTCTGATCATGCTGTGCCCTCTATGGAGCCAGTTCAGACATGGGAGTTCACCGACACAGCTGATATTCCAACGGCAAATAAAAAATGTGATTAACGTTTAAAAAAAAACAATTTTCAATGAACAAAATGTTTTATGCAAGATGGCTAAATTAATAGCAAATGTATCAAATATTATTATGTGCCCTTGATCCTATAAGAGCTCTTTGTCAATTCCCACAAGCCAGGTTGTGATAAACTCACACGCATTCTTATGTTTAATACATGTATAGTGTGTGTGAGTGGCAGGCTTACAATGATGGCAAACAACATTTGAGAATGCGCTGACCCTGGTGCTAGAGGGGGTATGCAGCTAGGTTGAATGTTTGAAGGGGTATGGGACTATAAAAAGTTTGGCAACCACTGACCTACAGGACTACAGGAGAATGGGAGAGAGGGATGGAGTGAAGGAGACTGTTATTGAGAAAATAAGTCAGTTAAAGAGACTGTGTTCAACAGAAACCTGTGTGTGTGGCCTCACTAAGTGGCTGCAGAGTACTTTATGCAGACACTTGAGTACAAACAATTTAGCGAAGTTATATAAATAATGAAATGTCTTACTATTCTCCATGGTATGTCCTCTTGTCTATTTTTTGAAGGTGGAAGGAGCCACAGTTATACACCGGAGCCTGCTTCCTACACAACACATAAATCAGATTGATAGAAAAGTGTGTAGGTGTGGCTTATAGGGTGTCTAATTGTTCTAAATGTTTTCAATATGGGTGACTCTTAAAAGAGCCTGTTTTGTATTTGTACAGACACCACACCTACCTAAACAGCACCCTCACCGGCGAAGTAGAAATCACAGGAACTGAAATGAATAACTTCAGTTGACATAGCTAAGTAAATTGAAGAATACTCTTATTGCAATGTGGATGGCTCTAAAAGAGCCTTTGGTTGTGCATAGTGTGGTCTATGGTGTTGCCAGGGAACAGCATCATTTGCGAAGAAGTAGGAGGTGAAGGTCTCCTGCACACAGATTGCCTCCTGTGCGCGTTGTTGGCCCCCATCCTGGCAACATCCTGCAGAGCAGCAGACCTCTTTTCTGGCACACGGCGGAGCGCTGCAGGTCCCCTCCTGTTCATCATCATGAAGTTATGCAGGACACAGGTAGTCTTCACAGATGCCTGAAATCCCCCACGAGGCAGTCCCAGATGGCCGTGGTCACCCAACTGTGCAGTGCCCTACACAGTAACTGTAGGCAATCGTTTAAGAAATCTCCAGTTGCAAGGCATCTGTAGGAATATGGAAGATAATGTCATTAGACTTTTACATTACCAGGTCATTGTGGATTAGTATAAAGTATAATATAGCTTATAAACAAACATAACATTGGATAGATGCATGTGAGACAGCAGGATCATATCAAGGATAACGTCACAAATGAATACATAAATACTACTTGAAGCTTGATGATGACTTGATCACTTGAATCAGCTGAGTGGCACCAAGGCAAAAATTAAAATGTGTACCCCTTTGAGACCCCAGGAACAGGACTGGGAACCATTGCTCTTCATCTGCAGACAGGGTTTCACAGCTCTGTATCTGAGGACAGAAAACAGACTTCATTATACTAAACTTAGACCACACTGAATATTATGTTACGATTCTCTCCGTCCTCACTTCTTACTATGGAGTGGAACTACACAACAGTACCTGCCCTATCCAGAATAGCCTACTCTACCTTCTGACAGTTGGAGCAGCTATCCTTTCACTCTCTTCCATGGCTGTTAGCTAGCTAGCTACCTACAAATGCATTTGGAGCTTGTATTACATTTACACAAGTGTACAAATATCAATTTAATTATGCACGTTATCACTCAATTTGCACTGTACACATATATATATATATATATATATATATATATAATATAAATGACGACGCGACACACAACTTTTGTTTCTTATATCCCATACGTAACTGTGTTGCAGAAATACAGTTTGACATTTGCTATCATTGTTTTATATGTTGCGTGCACGCTTCATAGTTTACGTGGTAACAGTCATTGTTATAATTTAACCATTATTATTCTCAAGTAAATAGTCACAGTTCAAAGTAATGTCTTGTTTACCTCTATTCCTCAGCAGTGATGGATGCCACGGTGTGCTGATAAAGGAGGTCCGACCTGAATCCCGGGGTTAAAATACGGTTCCGGAAGGGAGTTGGGAAATGCCCACCCTCTGTTCACCCCAGTGGAACTCTTTTCCCTTTGACGAGTTTAAAATAGCGAAGTACAGTTATACATTGATATTGTATACTGTTATTGATAAAATAATGCTTATATTTAACGTTATCATTATTGTAGAAATGTAAAACTTGACGGTTTGCAGACTTGCCTTGGAGCTGGCCACTCTCCTTATAATGGAACGTCCCATCAGCGAGTTGATTTTTGGTTTATGTACGTTCTGTTCCTGCACGTTATAGCGTAGTTCTTTTTAACGTTAATACTTTATAGGACAGTTCGGTTTTCATGTCATTTAGCCCTTGGTATATTTTAAAGCACTTTGGTTTATTTGCTTGTCATAATTTGTATCATCCCAGTTTTGATAAATAAACCCCCTTATTGTTTCATTGTGACACTCACTTGATTTGATTGACAGCCTGACTCAGCGTTCTCTTCAACAGAGCCTGGATGCTCCTGATTAACTCCACCTCCTGCGGTACACAAACACAACCATCACCTTATTTTCAGATTGGTTTCTAGTGAAATAATGTATAGGCAACATTTAATAATGATACAAGTATTTCGGTGAACTAGAGCAAAGACAAGTCTATGTTATTTTGTATCATCAGCAGCTCCTCCGCTACGCGGTCGCAGTTCCCGACAGGTTAGGTTATCCGTGGCGATGGCGAACGGGATCTCAGTGGCGTCAGCGCCTTCAACAGCCTCCTCTTCTGCCCCAGGAGGAGGTCTGTCTCGGCCACCAGCTTCTCGATGTGCCGCTGCAGCTCCGACTTCCAGAAGTGGATATGCTGCAGTCTCTCCCCCAGGTGCCCCTCAGCTTGGGTGCCCCTCAGCTTGGGTGTGCAGAGTCCCGGCCTCGGTCTCCATCCAGTGTTTTGGACTCATGGCGAATCCTCTTTGCGTTGTTTCAGTCTGTAACCACCTGGTGAAGGGTAGAGAAATGCTTGAAGTGCCATTCCCCCGGGCTGCCATTCCTCCGGGCTGCCATTCCTCTGAACGGTACCCCGCAGTAGCCAAGCCGGAGGAGGGATACAGTGTATGTGGGGGAGGCCACTCTAAAGTGTGCAATGCCACAGATGTCTCAAGTTGAGGAGCATGTAATTGGCATGCTGACTGAAGGAATGTTCACCAGAGCTGTTGCCAGAGAATTTAATGTTAATTTCTCTACTATAAGCCACCTCCAACATTGTTTTAGACAATATGGCAGAATGTTGAATAACCACGCCAGACCAGGACCTCCACATCTGGGTTCTTCACCTGCAGGATCGTCTGAGACCAGCCACCCAGACAGCTGATGAAATTGAGGACTATTTCTGTCTGTAATAAAGCCCTTTTGTGGGGGAACAAATCATTCTGATTGGCTGGGCCTAGCTCCCAAGTAGGTGGTCCTATGCTCTTCCAGGCCCGTCTGGCTGCGCCCCCTGCCAGTCATATGAAGTCCATAGATTAGAGCCGAATACATTTATTTCAATTGACTGATTTACTGACTGATTTCCTGTAACTCAGTAAAACTGTTGAAATGGTTGCATGTTACGTTTATATTTTCTTCAGTATACATTCTCAGGAAACAACGAATGGTGGATGGATGAACACACACTTTTCTAAATGTATTCACCTGAAAATAGGCCTATGATAGGTGTTCTAATGACCTTCTTTTAACACCAATGGACCAATGTTAGTAAAGTAATGACTGTCTGGTCTGCGTTACGTTCTAATAGTCTAACTGAAGGTTACTCATCTCACCAACAACCACAGCAATGTTGATAATCGGGAACAATAACACATTACCGTTTAACACTGTGACTTACCACAGACACTATTTCCTTCTCTCTCTCTCACACACACCATATTCACACCCCTCCACCTCTTCACGTTAAAACCCTTTAGTGAGTCAGAGGTCTCTGGTCTATTGATGGGAATCAGAGTCTTCAGGCCTGTGTCCCAAATGACACCATGCTCCCTAGATACGGTAGTGCACTACATTTGACCAGGGCTCAATGTCATTTGGGAAATGCCCCTGGTGTGAGTGGAATTTCCTGTTTGAATACGTTTTTACCTTAGCTGCCTCACTCCTCCCCTCTGTGTGTGCGCTCGTTCTCACTCTATTTCCTACCTGGTTCACTTTCTCACTGTCTGTCTGGAGTAGCAGCTCTATTCTTTAGCTCCACACAGTCGTATCCTCCAGGACTCCAGTCCACAGTACCTCGTCTTCTCCAGGGCTCCAGTCCACAGTACCTCGTCTCCTCCAGGGCTCCAGTCCACAGTACCTCGTCTCCTCCAGGACTCCAGTCCACAGTACCTCATCTCCTCCAGGACTCCAGTCCACAGTACCTCGTCTCCTCCAGGACTCCAGTCCACAGTACCTCGTCTCCTCCAGGACTCCAGTCCACAGTACTCGTCTCCTCCAGGACTCCAGTCCACAGTACCTCGTCTCCTCCAGGACTCCAGTCCACAGTACCTCGTCTTCTCCAGGGCTCCAGTCCACAGTACCTCGTCTCCTCCAGGACTCCAGTCCACAGTACCTCGTCTCCTCCAGGGCTCCAGTCCACAGTACCTCGTCTTCTCCAGAACTCCAGTCCACAGTACCTCGTCTCCTCCAGGACTCGAGTCCACAGTACCTCGTCTCCTCCAGGACTCCAGTCCACAGTACCTCGTCTTCTCTAGGGCTCCAGTCCACAGTACCTCGTCTCCTCCAGGGCTCCAGTCCAAAGTACCTCGTCTCCTCCAGGACTCCAGTCCACAATACCTCGTCTCCTCCAGGACTCCAAAAAGGTAAGGGGCTGTTGCTCTGCTCGTGGCTGGGAAAGGGTGCTCTGAGTTGGGGGTTTCAGAGTGCTTCTTTGCAGGATATAATAAAATATGAAAGAGTTGTGTGTATGACTAGGAATATCTGTGTTTGTTTTGTGTGTTGCTACGTGAGAAAGAAAAGACTTGTTAGAAGAGGGGTGTTTTAAATCGGTTTAGAGATAACACAGCACCAGTCACCCTACCTTCTAACTCTGTCTTGGTGCCTAATGTTTGACAGCTCTGTTAGATGTGTACACACAGACAGCTCTGTTAGACGTGTACACACAGACAGCTCTGTTAGATGTACACACAGACAGCTCTGTTAGACGTGTACACACAGACAGCTCTGTTAGATGTGTACACAGACAGCTCTGTTAGATGTGTACACACAGACAGCTCTGTTAGACGTGTACACACAGACAGCTCTGTTAGACGTGTACACACAGACAGCTCTGTTAGATGTGTACACACAGACAGCGTGGAAAACTGTACTTCACACATCAGTGAATTTGATAGCTAACCAAACCATGATATAATTTATGGGGAAAAGTCCAGCTGTTCTGTGGGATGTTGGATTAAGGAAAATTAAAATAAATCCTTGTGAAAATGTTTAACTGACTAGGGTGTGAGAGTTATGGTTCCTGCCCATGGTAAATGGGTATAGTAAAGGTCAGGTTTGGGGTCAATGCGAATTGAGATCCTTCAGTTCAGGAAGTAATCTGAAAAAATCTATATTCAATTACTTCTCAATAAATGGAAGAGGAGAAGCTACTTATTTAAAACGTTCCTGAATTGGGTGTCTTTAATTCTAATTAACCTACTGTTGACCAGGGCCCATAGGTAGAGTACTACTGTTGACCAGGGCCCATAGGGTAGTGTACTACTGTTGACCAGGGCCCATAGGGCAGTGTACTACTGTTGACCAGGGACCATAGGCTAGTGTACTACTGTTGACCAGGGCCCTTAGGGGTAGTGTACTACTGTCGACCAGGGCCCTTAGGACTCCGGTTAAAAAGTAGTGAACGATATAATTATGTCTCCCCCCACTTCTAAAACCAAAGTTGCACCCCTGGTTTTAACAGTGATCAAGTAGACTACTATTTGATCATAATGTAGGACTACCAGAGGGGCCTACCATCAAAAACAATGGGAAAATGAATCCCATAATATTTTAACATGGAAATAGCTGTTCTATCATTCAGCCTACAGTAGCAGCCAATGTGTGGTGTTCAATGTTGGCTACATTCTATGAGACGTTTGAAAAAAAACATTCAGGGCTTGTTGACATGAACCTGTTTATCCACTTGTCCTTCAGACAAGGAGGCGACTGAAAATGTTGTTGAGTTGTTTGATGCAAGTAACCATTTTATTCCCATACCATTATTACAGAAAACCTGACTAATACAACACTGACCCTTTAACACAAAAAAAGCTCTTTACCTGAATCACTTTTCAAAGAAGTCTAGAAATGCACACGTGTTGTGTCTTGTAGGAAACAAACACTCCTCCATTGAGGATTACAACTGATCTATAACTGGGCTAATAACTCACTAACTAGCAAAGGATATGAACAAATGTGCACACGTGGCTACATGCATCTCTCTCTTTGATCTCAAAACAAGCTCATCTACTCCCGACCGCTGATTCTGTAAAGACAGGCACGTTCAAACAGTGTTGCCAACTCCTCAATAAGGAAAGTAACTATTGGCTGTCCTAAAGTCGCTAGAAATCGCTAAATGACTATTGGCTGTCCTAAAAGTTGCTAGAAGTCGCTAAATGACTATTGGCTGTCCTAAAAGTCTCTAGAAATCGCTAAATGACTATTGGCTGTCCTAAAAGTCGCTAGAAATCGCTAAATGACTATTGGCTGTCCCTAAAAGTCTCTAGAAATCGCTAAATGACTATTGGCTGTCCTAAAAGTCGCTAGAAATCGCTAAATGACTATTGGCTGTCCTAAAAGTCGCTAGAAATCGCTAAATGACGTCTTTGCATAATTGGCCATGTAATTGTGATGGACGCTGTAGGGAGAGAGGAATAAAGTTGTGGGAGAGACAAAATGCAAGTAAAAAAACATTCTTTTTTTTAATGTCACAATTCCAACCCTCCTTTACCCGGGCTTGGGACCGGCAAAAAGTGAACCAAAAGACTCTGGCGGAGTTACTAAGTTTTTTTTTGTTTATTTGTTTATTTTTTTGTTATTTAGTTTATTTCATTTAAGAATGATGGAGGCCACTGTGTTCTTGGGGACCTTCAATGCTGCATATTTTTTGGTACCCTTCCCCAGATCTGTGCATCGACACAATTCTGTCTCGGAGCTCTACGGACAATTCCTTCGTCCTCATGGCTTGGTTTTTGCTGTGACATGCACTGTCAACTGTGAAACCTTATTTAGACAGGTGTGTGCCTTTCCAAACCATGTCCAATCAATTGAATTTACCACAGGTGAACTCCAAGTTGTAGAAACATTTCAAAGATGATCAATGGAAACAGGATACACCTGAGCTCAATTTAGAGTAAATTTCATAGCAAAGGGTCTGAATACTTATGTAAATAAGGTATTTCTGTTTTGTAAACATTTGCTAACATTTTTAAGAACCTGTTTTTGCTTTGTCATTATGGGGGTATTGTGATGTCATTATGGGGTATTGTGATGTCATTATGTTGTAGTTGTGTGTAGATTTCAGAGGATTTTTTATTTATTTAATCCATTTTAGAATAAGGCTGTAACTTAAATAAATGTGGAAAAAGTCAAGGGTCTGAATACTTCCCTGAATACACTGTATGTACTGTATGTTAGTATAATCTATGCATTTCCTTATAATAGTTTGTTTTTAATGACTGACTGTGCTGTGTATTATAGCTGATTCCAGATGACATACTGTACTGTGTATTATAGCTGATTCCAGATGACATATTGTACTGTGTATTATAGCTGATTCCAGATGACATACTGTACTGTGTATTATAGCTGATTCCAGATGACATACTGTACTGTGTATTATAGCTGATTCCAGATGACATACTGTACTGTGTATTATAGCTGATTCCAGATGACATACTGTACTGTGTATTATAGCTGATTCCAGATGACATACTGTACTGTGTATTATAGCTCATTCCAGATGACATATTGTACTGTGTATTATAGCTGATTCCAGATGACATACTGTACTGTGTATTATAGCTGATTCCAGATGACATACTGTACTGTGTATTATAGCTGATTCCAGATGACATACTGTACTGTGTATTATAGCTGATTCCAGATGACATACTGTACTGTGTATTATAGCTGATTCCAGATGACATATTGTACTATGTATTATAGCTGATTCAGATGACATACTGTACTGTGTATTATAGCTGATTCCAGATGACATACTGTACTGTATTATAGCTGATTTCCTGTACTGTGTAATATAGCTGATTCCAGATGACTGTACTGTGTATTATAGCTGATTCCAGATGACATAGCTCTGATGACTGTGTATGTATTATAGCTGATTCCAGATGACATACTGTACTGTGTATTATAGCTGGATTCCAGATGACATACTGTACTATGTATTATAGCTGATTCCAGATGACATATTGTACTATGTATTATAGCTGATTCCAGATGACATACTGTACTGTATTATAGCTGATTGACATACTGTACTATGTATTATAGCTGATTGATTCCAGATGACATACTGTACTATGTATTATAGCTGATTCCAGATGACATACTGTACTATGTATTATAGCTGATTCCATGACATACTGTACTATGTATTATAGCTGATTCCAGATGACTATGTATTATAGCTGATTCCAGATGACATACTGTACTGTGTATTATAGCTGATTCCAGATGATGTACTGTGTATTATATATTCCAGATGACATACTATGTATTATAGCTGATTCCAGATGACATACTGTACTATGTATTATAGCTGATTCCAGATGACATACTGTACTATGTATTATAGCTGATTCCAGATGACATACTGTACTGTATTATACTGATACTGTACTGTGTATTATAGCTGATTCCAGATGACATACTGTACTGTGTATTATAGCTGATTCCAGATGACATACTGTACTATGTATTATAGCTGATTCCAGATGACATACTGTACTGTGTATTATAGCTGATTCAGATGACATACTGTACTATGTATTATAGCTGATTCCAGATGACATGTACAGATGACATACTGTACTATGTATTATAGCTGATTCCAGATGACATACTGTACTATGTATTATAGTACAGATGACATACTGTACGTATTATAGCTGATTCAGTATTATATTAAGCTGATTCCATGATGACATACTGACATACTGTACTGTGTATTATAGCTGATTCCAGATGACATACTGTACTGTGTATTATAGCTGATTCAGATGACATACTGCACTGTGTATTATAGCTGATTCCAGATGACATACTGTACTTATTATAGCTGATTCCAGATGACATACTGTACTATGTATTATAACTGATTCCAGATGACATACTGTACTGTGTATTATAGCTGATTCCAGATGACATACTGTACTGTATTATAGCTGATTCCAGATGACATACTGTACTGTGTATTATAGCTCATTCAGATGACATACTGTACTGTGTATTATAGCTGATTCCAGATGACATACTGTACTGTGTATTATAGCTGATTCCAGATGACATACTGTACTGTGTATTATAGCTGATTCCAGATGACATATACTGTATTATAGCTGATTCAGATGACATACTTATAGCTGATTCCAGATGACATACTGTACTATGTATTATAGCTGATTCCAGATGACATACTGTACTGTGTATTATAGCTGATTCCAGATGACATACTGTACTGTGTATTATAGCTGATTCCAGATGACATACTGTACTGTGTATTATAGCTGATTCCAGATGACATACTGTACTGTGTATTATAGCTGATTCCAGATGACATACTGTACTGTGTATTATAACTGATTCCAGATGACATACTGTACTGTGTATTTTGCCAGATGACATACTGTACTGTGTTTGCCTGACTAGTGTCTCATACTGCACTATCTGAGATGGGTCCATAATATGGCTTGGAGACCAGATGACATTTACTGCAGTGAGTGCAAAGTATACACCTCACACACATGGTTATGGGCTTATAAAAGATTCCAGAGACACCTGTACCATGTCAGGTATTATAACTGATTAGAGTTGTAATTATAGTATTCAGTTCTGAGTTTAACATTCCAATATTACACTTTATATACATCACAGAAGACTGAAACATAACAAAACTGTTTGACATAGAAACACTGGATTTTTGTACTGTGTATTATAGCAAAAAAAAATAGCTGAAGAAAAAATGATACAATTATGTAAAATTATGACATAAAAACATTCCACCCATGTATTTATAGCTGTCACAGAGTGTATTATAGCGCTTCTGGACATTAACTTCCAGGAAAGGGCCATGAGGTCATTCCAGAGGGCACTTCTGGACATTACCTGCAGGAAAGGGCTATGAGGTCAACACTAGAGGGGGGCTTGCTTCTGGACATTACCTGCAGGCTTATAAAAAGGGCCATGAGGTCAGTTCTGTGTTTGCACTTCTGGACATTGACTGCAGGAAAGGGCCATGAGGTCACAGAGGGCGCTTCTGGACATTACCTGCAGGAAAGGGCTATGAGGACACAGAGGGCACTTCTGGACATTGACTGCAGGAAAGGGCCATGAGGTCACAGAGGGCACTTCTGGACATTGACTGCAGGAAAGGCTGCCTCTGTATTTTGTATTGTCAACTGATGTGTCATTGTGGATTGACACTTAAAAGTTTTCTATCTAACTCTAACTGTTAATCATTCACCAGTAACATAGACCAGAGTTATTCTGATAGATTTAGTGGGTGTGTGGCATTCATTAGTTGTGGTGTTGTTATAGGCTTGTACTATTCAGAGGCTACAGGCCATGTCTTTGTCCAATGAAATGTCACCAATCTAGTTATTTGTCCTAAAGAAATGTCACCAAACCTGTCAGGTTGAACACAGAGTGTGTGTCAATGTTATAGGCAACAGCTTGAACAAGGTGTGTGTGTGTGAAGAAGATAGGTGAGAGAGATAGGTGAGAGAGATGATACTGTACTGTATTATAGCTGATTCCAGATTACATACTGTACTGTATTATAGGGGGAGAGAAGGTGAGGGGCAGAGACATATGTTTTCTAAATGTGTTATTTTCATAAAGGTGTGCTCAATGTGTTTGTGCTCACTGTCTTCCACTCTCTTTCTCTCAACCCCACCCCAGACAGTATGGAGAAGAGCCAGTATGGACCCCCGCAGGACGTGTCGGCTCCCTACTCCGGCTTCCCAGCGGGCTACCAGGGAAGTGGGGGGGACAGCCCTACCCCTCAGCCTGGCTTCCAGGGAGGTAAGATATCAGACCTACACTGATACTGTTCGGGACAGTTAAAGCCGACACTCATAGAAAATAAGGTGATGTGGAGAACTTGAAAGGGTTCTACGGCTATCCCCATAGGAGAACCCTCTGAAGAGCTTTTCAGACCAGGACTAGGTATCATCTGTGTTTAACAAACCAGACCTTATTCTTTATGTAGTATGTATATTAAACATTTTCCTGGACAGCAACTCCTTCAAAGTGTTTTCATTAAGCATTTTGGAAGTGTGTTATGATAATATAGATGTCATGAACATCATTGTTAAGGAGCTGGCCAACCACTCTGTATCCTGGGTTTGTGTTCCCATGTGCAGCCAACCACTCTGTATCCCTGTGTTTGTGTTCCCATAATGCTGGCCAACCACTCTGTATCCCTGGGTTTGTGTTCCCATGTGCTGCGTCACCACTCTGTATCCCTGTGTCCCCATAATGCTGGCCAACCACTCTGTATCCCTGGGTTTGTGCTCCCATAACGCTGGCCAACCACTCTGTATCCCTGTGTCCCCATAATGCTGGCCAACCACTGCTCCCTGGGTTTGTGTTCCCGCTAATGCTGGCCAACTACTCTGTATCCCTGGTTTGTGTTCCCATAATGCTTGGCCAACCACTCTGTATCCCTGGGTTTGTGCTCCATAACGCTGGCCAACCACTCTGTATCCCTGGATTTGTGATAAATGACAGTGTATTGATGTATTTATTTATCCTTATTTATCAGGTCCCCAACCCGGCATGTACCCACCACCTCCCCAACCCGGCATGTACCCACCACCTCCCCCCAACCCGGCCCGGGCATGGCACAACCTACAAAATGCCCCCGGCAGTGAGTCACACACACACACTGAAGAAAACTCCTAACTCTCTGACCAAACTACCTCAATCGGTTCCTTATTTTATTATTCACAGTACACCATGGAAAACGAGAACCAAATAGTAGTATTCTAGGTATTGGCTGGATATCCTGGTCATAGCAACACCCAGCCTTAGCAACCCTTCTAATCTCTACCCTCTGAGGGGGGGAAATATAGAACAAAGAACCCAATTTTTTGGGG
Organism: Oncorhynchus gorbuscha; assembly: GCF_021184085.1. NCBI lineage: Eukaryota > Metazoa > Chordata > Actinopteri > Salmoniformes > Salmonidae > Oncorhynchus > Oncorhynchus gorbuscha. The sequence continues at coordinate 101,308 of NW_025746471.1, forward strand.
CCTAATTGGTTTTGTCCAGTTCAATCCCGTTCTAACCAGTATTCTCCTCCCTCTGCAAGTAACCCAGGTGGTGGTTCTGACCAGTTCTATCTGGTTCTAACCAGTATTCTCCTCTCCCTACAGTAACCCAGGTGGTGATACAGCAGCCGTTGCTAAGAGACGTGCCGGCCAGATGATGTGTCCCCACTGTCAGGTCCCGGTTCTGACAGAGACCACACACACCCCTGGACTGTTCACCTGGCTCATCTTTGGAGTCCTCTGCTGCTTCATGTGAGTTATACAAGCACACACACCATATGCAGACATGTGGCAAACATCGTTTTTCTCTCAAAACACATACACTGTAGAGATGGATACACACACTGAATCCCTTCTCTCTCTCTAGGTGCTGGCCATGCTCTTGGATTCCATTCTGTGTTGACTCCTGTAAGGATGTAGAACACCGCTGCCCCAACTGCAAGAGAGTGATCCACATCCACAAACGAATAGACCAAGATGAGACGCATGCCACAAAGTGATCCACATACACAAACACATGTGACTAGACCAAGATGAGAAACCTGCCACAAATTGATCCACACCAAAGCCTTGCCCACAGACACTGCTGCCACAAAGTGATCTATACTTTTATGAATCCATTCCAATACACCACAAGTCTACACCACTACACAACTGGTCTACAACTCTACACCACTAGGTCAAGAACACTTTTAGTACCAGAATAATGGTGACTCATATTTCCAACCATAACACACACGCTTGTGAACAATAATAGTCTGACTGTGGCTGAAATGACTACTGGAAGACCAGCTTAACATTGCCTAGTGTCAGAGTGTAACAAGCTAAGGCCACTTCTAGCAGACTCTTTACACTGATTGTAATATACGTTTTCTTTCATTCTGTGAATCTTCATGTTAGACAGAAAGTAGGATTCTATTTGTATTGACGTTGGTATTGATTGGTTGTTGGGTTTTTTAAAGGGACAGTCCACAGTTGAAACAATAAAAAAGCTGAACCCTGCCTCTGTTTTTGTAAAAGCTGTGGGATGGGTCTGGAGAAGTGTAACCGCTCTAAGACTGAGCTATGCATGCACTGACTGACCGTCCAAAAGTATATCTTTATCAATGTTTTTGGGCTACACAGTGCTATTTTTACATTTACAAACATTGGAGCAAAACAAGCTGATATTTTGGGTTCTGATGGGTGATAGAGGAATTCTAAATTCCTTTATGTTTTATTGCCAAAACCAATTCACTCATTTCTAATTCATTAATGAATTGTAAGTTCATTAATTATGCATGAAGTAGATTGAGACCAGTCTTAAAAGCCAAAAGTAACAGCGTTTATTACAAGAGAGTACTAAATGCTTACACACATTTCCACAGGTTATAAACTGAAAATGACATCATCAGTTTCCCACCCTCTCTCCGATTCTCACAAGAGCCCATTGTTTATTAGGTCTGGTACTATCTTCCTGCTCCTCCCATAAAACTACATTCCAACCACTAGCATCTCTCCACTAATGGAATCCAACCAAAACATTCTTATCTCATCCCTCCCCCTTAAACTTCCCAAGAGGCTGATAGAGGAATTCTAAATTCCTTTATGTTTTAATTGCCAAAACCAATTTCGCACTCGTTTCTAATTCATTAATGATGTGTAAGTTCATGAATTATGCATGAAGTAGATCGAGACCAGTCTTAAAAGCCAGGTAAGAGCGTTTAATTCCAGAGAGTACTGACCCCAAATACAAAGAACATTACATTTTAAAGAAAGGGAACATAAAATGAGCGTCATCAGTTTCACACCCTCTCCCAACCTTACAATAGGTAGTATTCAGTCCTAGAGAAGTTTTACTCCCTCATAAAACTACATTCCAACCTGTCTAAAATATATACTTCTCTCCACTAATGGAATCCAGCCAAAACATTCTTATCTGTATGAAAAGCCATAGCATCGGCCCCTTTAACTTCTCAAGAGACACAGACAATTAATTAAGTTCTGCTTGTTTCAGTAACAGCTTGGCAATAACTTTTACTTTTCATACCATAACATAATAGTATTAGAATAAATGGTTCTAATCAATAATGTATACATATTTAATCATTTCAACCATAATTTCCTCTAACAATGGGGGTACAACTAAGCACAAGTTATGTTAACTGCGGATTGCCACTTTTACTGATTAACAATAATTGTTTCAAAAGTCAATAATAATGGACTTTTGAGACAATTAGTGGCCCTTTTTCCAGAAACACACACTAATATTTTTTTCTAAAACGTATTCACCTGAAAAAGGCCTGTGTGAGGTGTTAATTCGCTCTTTATAGCAATAGACACGTGTGTAGTTGTGGCTTATAGGGTGTCTAATTGTTCTAATGTTTTCAAAATGGGTGAGTCTGTTTTGTTTTGTACAGACACTAATTCTACCTAAACAGCACCTCCCCTCACCCGCAAAGTAGAAATCAAAGGAAGAGAACTGAATTAATAACTGCAGTTGACATAGCTAAGTAAATGGAAGAATACTCTTATTGCAATGTGGATGGCTTTGGCTGAGCATGGTGTAGTCTATGGTGTTGCCAAGGAACAGCATCCTCTGTAGAAGAAGCAGGAGGTGAAGGTCCCTGCACACGGATTGCCTACTGTGCTGCGTTGTTGGCCCCCATCCTGGCAACATCCTGCAGAGCAGCAGACCTCTCCTCTGGCACACGGCGGAGCGCCTGCATGTCCTCCTGTTCATCATCATGAAGTTATGCAGGACACAGGTAGTTCACAGATGCCTGAAATCCCCACGAGACAGTGTCGTGGAAGATTCAGAATTTGTTGGTAACATATGTAAGATGTTTTATCATCTGTGTTTTATCAAATGTGTGTAAGTTACTTCTCATCAGAATGGTATTTGTATACCGAATGGTATTTCTGTATAATACTGTGGCGAGGTTGCAGTTATCTGTTCTGTCAAGACTAAGTTGCATGGGTAAACATATATTTTACTCCCTACCTTTCCCAGTGGGGAAAGGAGGGTGGCAGTGTCTGGAATCATTCTATGCTCACTCTAATGTTGTTTCTATCTTAACCCATAGCCTCATTCTCCTCTCTGTGAGCTTGTCCAGGATTGGTTGTATTTAGGGTTGGTTGTATCTAAATGACAATTTGATATATGCCTGTTGATTTTATTTTACCTTTATTTAACTAGGCAAGTCAGTTAAGAACAAATTCTTATTTTCAATGACGGCCTAGGAACGGTGGGTTAACTGCCTGTTCAGGGGCAGAACGACAGATTTGTACCTTGTCAGCTCAGGGATTTGAACTTGCAACCTCCCGGTTACTAGCCCAACGCTCTAACCACTAGGCTACCCTGCCGCCCCAGGATTGGTTTATGGTTCTGGGGTTTGAGAAAGGAGACAAAGCTGAACGATTTATTATGTCTATGCTGTCTGACTATGTGTGTTCTTTGCTATTAAAGGATCTCAGTTGTATTGTAGTGGGGCTTTCAGAGAATTCATTGAGGGACACTGAATTTATCTGAGAGTCACAGGATTGTGATAGAGCTCATATAATTAAAGGTGGACTTTTATAACTAACTCTGACTTGTGTGTGTGGTTTGCTCCCATGATTTGGTAAATAGAGGAAATCTCCACGACAACAGTCCCAGATGGCCCTGGTCACCCAACTGTGCAGTGCCCTACACAGTGACAATCGTTTTGAAGAAATTTCAAGTTGCAAGCCATCTGTAGGAATATGGAAGATAATGTCATTAGACTTTTACATTACCAGGTCATTGTGGATTAGTATAAAGTATAATATAGCTTATAAACAAACAAACATAACATTGGATAGATGCATGTGAGACAGCAGGATCATATCAAGGATAACGTCACAAATTAATACATAAATACTACTTGAAGCTTGATGATGACTTGATCACTTGAATCAGCTGAGTGGCACTAAGGCAAATTAAAATGTGTACCCCTTTGAGACCCCAGGAACAGGACTGGGAACCATTGCTCTTCATCTGCAGACAGGGTTTCACAGCTCTGTATCTGAGGACAGAAAACAGACTTCATTATACTAAACTTAAGACCACACTGAATATTATGTTACGATTCTCTCCGTCCTCACTTCTTACTATGGAGTGGAACTACACAACAGTACCTGCCCTATCCAGAATAGCCTACTCTACCTTCTGACAGTTGGAGCAGCTATCCTTTCACTCTCTTCCATGGCTGTTAGTTAGCTACCTAAAAATGCATTTGGAGTTTGTATTACATTTTACACAAGTGTATAAATATAAATTTAATTATGCACGTTATCACTCAATTTGCACTGTACACATAATATAAATGACGACGCGACACACAACTTTTGTTTCTTATATCCCATACGTAACTGTGTTGCAGAAATACAGTTTGACATTTGCTATCATTGTTTTCTATGTTGCGTGCACGCTTCATAGTTTACGTGGTAACAGTCATTGTTATAATTTAACCATTATTATTCTCAAGTAAATAGTCACAGTTCAAAGTAATGTCTTGTTTACCTCTATTCCTCAGCAGTGATGGATGCCACGGTGTGCTGATAAAGGAGGTCCGACCTGAATCCCAGGGTTAAAATACGGTTCCGGAAGGGAGTTGGGAAATGCCCACCCTCTGTTCACCCCAGTGGAACTCTTTTTCCCTTTGACGAGTTTAAAATAGCGAAGTACAGTTATACATTGATATTGTATACTGTTATTGATAAAATAATGCTTATATTTAACGTTAACATTATTGTGGAAATGTAAAACTTGACGGTTTGCAGACTTGCCTTGGAGCTGGCCACTCTCCTTATAATGGAACGTCCCATCAGCGAGTTGATTTTTGGTTTATGTACGTTCTGTTCCTGCACGTTATAGCGTAGTTCTTTTTAGCATTAATACTTTATAGGACAGTTCGGTTTCATGTCATTTTGTGTAATTATGTTGTAACCTTTGGTTTATTGTTGCTTGTCATAATTTGTATCATCCCAGTTTTGATAAATAAACCCCTTATTGTTTCATTGTGACACTCACTTGATTTGATTGACAGCCTGACTCAGCGTTCTCTTCAACAGAGCCTGGATGCTCCTGATTAACTCCACCTCCTCGGTACACAAACACAACCATCACCTTATTTTCAGATTGGTTTCTAGTGAAATAATGTATAGGCAACATGTAATAATGATACAAGTATTTCAGTGAACTAGAGCAAAGACAAGTCTGTGTTATTTTGTATCATCAGCAGCTCCTCCTCTGGCAGTCGCAGTTCCCGACAGGTTAGGTTATCCGTGGCGATGGCAAACGGGATCTTAGTGGCGTCCAGCGCCTTCAACAGCCTCCTCTTCTGTCCCAGGAGGAGGTCTGTCTCGGCCACCAGCTTCTCGATGTGCGCTGCAGCCCGCGATTCCAGAAGTGGATATGCTGCAGTCTCTCTCCCAGGTGCCGAGCGTCCTCAGCTTGGGTGTAGAGTCCCGGCCTCGGTCTCCGTATCCAGTGTTTTTGGACTCGCGGTGAATCCTCTTTGCGTTGTTTCAGTCTGTAACCACCTGGTGAAGGGTAGAGAAATGCTTGAAGTGCCATTCCTCCGGGCTGCCATTCCTCCGGGCTGCCATTCCTCTGAACGGTACCCCGCAGTAGCCAAGCCGGGAGGAGGGATACAAGTGTATGTGGGGGAGACCACTCTAAAGTGTGCAATGCCACAGATGTCTCAAGTTGAGGGAGCATGCAATTGGCATGCTGACTGAAGGAATGTTCACCAGAGTCTATGGCTGCGCCCTGCCCAGTCATATGAAGTCCATAGATTAGAGCCAGACTCACATTTATTTCAATTGACTGATTTAATGACTGATTTCTGTAACTCAGTAAAACTGTTGAAATGGTTGCATGTTACGTTTATATTTTCTTCAGTATACATTCTCAGGAAACAACGAATGGTGGATGGATGAAACACACACTTTTCTAAAATGTATTCACCTGAAAAAATAGGCCTATGATAGGTGTTCTAATTACTTCTTCTTTTAACACCAATGGACCAATGTTAGTAAAGTAATGACTGTCTGGTCTGGCACGTTCGTTCTAATAGTCTAACTGAGGAGGAGTCATGGTGATAATAGGCTGCTCATGCATGGTTAATGCATGGCTACTAGGTCTTCTGTCTTCTCACTAACAAACGTATTTTCCAACCACAACATTGTTTATCGAGAACTATAAACAGCTAACTCACCACAGCCACAATTTCCCCTCAACACACACACACGAACACAGGATATTCACACCCCTCCACCTCTTCACTTTAAAACCCTTTAGTGAGTCAGAGGTCTCTGGTCTATTGATGGGAATCAGAGTCTTCAGGGCCTGTGTCCCCAAATGACACCATGTTCCCCTAGATACGGTAGTACACTACATTTGACCAGGGCTCAATGTCATTTATTGAAATGCCCCTGTTGTAGTGGAATTTCTGCTTACTTTTATACTGTGATTCGTCGTCACACAGTGATGATGCAATTACACTGGAACTAGTGATTGACCAACGGGTGGAGTTATTTTCCATCAGGCTTGTGTTCACTATTCAGCCACTTCAGATAACGTTGTTACCTCATCTGCCCCACTCCTCCCCTCTGTGTGCGCGCTCGTTCTGCTCTCTTTCCTACCTGGTTCACTTTCTCACTGTCTCGAGGGGGAGCAGCTCTGATCTTTAGCCTCACACAGTCCACAGTACCTCGTCTCCTCCAGGACTCCAGTCCACAGTGCCTCGTCCTCCAGGACTCCAAGGTAAGGGGCTGTTGCTCTGCTCGTGGCTGGGAAAGGGTGCTCTGAGTTTGAAACTCCCCGAGTGCTTCTTTGGAGGATATAATAAAATATGAAAGAGTTTGTGTATGACTAGGAATATCTGTGTTTGTTTTTTGTGTGTTGCTACATGAGAAAGAAAAAGACTTGTTAGAAGAGGGGTGTTTTTAAATCAGTTTAGAAAAAACACAGCACCAGTCACCCTACCTTCCTAACTCTGTCTTGGTGCTAATGTTTGACAGCTCTGTTAGATGTGTACACACAGACAGCTCTGTTAGTTGTACACACAGACACTGTTAGGATGTGTACACACAGACAGCTCTGTTAGATGTGTACACACAGACAGCTCTGTTAGACGTGTACACACAGACAAAGGGCTCTCTTACATAGATGTGTACACAGACAGCTTCTGTTAGACGTGTACACACAGACAGCTCTGTTAGATGTGTACACACAGACAGCTCTGTTAGATGTGTACACACAGACAGCTCTGTTAGACGTGTACACACAGACAGCTCTGTTAGATGTGTACACACAGACAGCTCTGTTAGACGTGTACACACAGACAGCTCTGTTAGATGTGTACACACAGACAGCTCTGTTAGACGTGTACACACAGACAGCTCTGTTAGATGTGTACACAGACAGCTCTGTTAGATGTGTACACACAGACAGCTCTGTTAGATGTGTACACACAGACAGCTCTGTTAGATGTGTACACACAGACAGCTCTGTTAGATGTGTACACACAGACAGCTCTGTTAGACGTGTACACAGACAGCTCTGTTAGACGTGTACACACAGACAGCTCTGTTAGACGTGTACACACAGACAGCTCTGTTAGACGTGTACACACAGACAGCTCTGTTAGACGTGTACACACAGACAGCTCTGTTAGACGTGTACACACAGACAGCTCTGTTAGATGTGTACACAGACAGCTCTGTTAGACGTGTACACACAGACAGCTCTGTTAGACGTGTACACACAGACAGCTCTGTTAGACGTGTACACACAGACAGCTCTGTTAGACGTGTACACAGACAGCTCTGTTAGATGTGTACACACAGACAGCTCTGTTAGACGTGTACACACAGACAGCTCTGTTAGATGTGTACACACAGACAGCTCTGTTAGACGTGTACACACAGACAGCTCTGTTAGATGTGTACACAGACAGCTCTGTTAGACGTGTACACACAGACAGCTCTGTTAGATGTGTACACACAGACAGCTCTGTTAGACGTGTACACACAGACAGCTCTGTTAGACGTGTACACACAGACAGCTCTGTTAGATGTGTACACACAGACAGCTCTGTTAGATGTGTACACACAGACAGAGTGGAAAACTGTACTTCACACGTCAGTGAATTTGATAGCTAACCAAACCATGATAGGGTAGAATACCCAGGGCCCATTATGGGGAAATGTCCAGCTGTTCTGTGAGATGTTGGATTAAGGAAATGAAAATGAATCCTTGTGTAAATGTTTAACTGACTAGAGTGTGTGAGTTATGGTTCCTGCCCATGGTAAATGGGTATAGTAAAGGTCAGGTTTGGGGTCAATTCGAATTGAGATCAGTCAGTTCAGGAAGTAATCTGAAAAAAAATCTATATTCAATTACTTCTCAATAGATGGAAGAGTAGAAGCTACTAATTTAAAAAGTTGTAACATTTTGTATTTAAAATTCAAAACACTTCCTGAAATGGGTGTCTTTAATTATATTTAACCCACTGTTGACCAGGGCCCATAGGGTAGAATACTACTGTTGACCAGGGCCCATAAGGTAGAATACTACTGTTAACCAGGGCCCATAGGGTAGAATACTACTGTTGACCTGGGCCCATAGGGTAGAATACTACTGTTGACCAGGGCCCATAGGGTAGAATACTACTGTTGACCAGGGCCCATAGGGTAGTGTACTACTGTTGACCAGGGCCCATAGGGTAGAATACTACTGTTGACCAGGGCCCATAGGGTAGTGTACTAACTGTTGACCAGGGCCCATAGGGTAGTGTAGGGTAGTGTACTACTGTTGACCAGGGCCCATAGGGTAGAATACTACTGTTGACCAGGGCCCATAGGGTAGTGTACTACTGTTGACCAGGGCCCATAGGGTAGTGTACTACTGTTGACCAGGGCCCATAGGGTAGTGTACTAACTGTTGACCAGGGCCCATAGGGTAGTGTACTACTGTTGACCAGGGCCCATAGGGTAGTGTACTAACTGTTGACCAGGGCCCATAGGGTAGTGTAGGGTAGTGTACTACTGTTGACCAGGGCCCATAGGGTAGAATACTACTGTTGACCAGGGCCCATAGGGTAGTGTACTACTGTTGACCAGGGCCCATAGGGTAGTGTAGGGTAGTGTACTACTGTTGACCAGGGCCCATAGGGTAGAATACTACTGTTGACCTGGGCCCATAGGGTAGAATACTACTGTTGACCAGGGTCCATAGGGTAGTGTACTAATGTTGACCAGGGCCCATAGGGTAATGTAGGGTAGTGTACTACTGTTGACCAAGGCCCATAGGGTAGTGTACTACTGTTGACCAGGGCCCATAGGGTAGTGTACTACTGTTGACAAGGGCCCATAGGGTAGTGTACTACTGTTGACCAGGGCCCATAGGACTCCGGTTAAAACTGAGCAAATTTCAGGTACTTCAACATTCTGTGCAAATTCTGGCGCACGTTTACTGTGACCACTGAGGCTGTACCCACTTTAAGTTAGTTTTAACCAGGGGCGCAACTTCACTGGGGACATGTCCCCCCACATTCTGAAATTCCATTAAGTCCCCCCCAGTTTTATCATTGAAATGTGATACAAAACAGGGCAACAGTGTGCTTTAGGACATTTACATTACATTTAAGTCATTTAGCGACTTACAAAATTGGTGCATTCACCTTATGACATCCAGTGGAACAGTCACTTTACAATAGTACAATAGTACAATAGTGCATCTAAATCTTTTAAGGGGGGGCATGCGGACGCCTCAGAGCGGTCAGGTTGTTATGCAGGTG
>NW_025746472.1:0-22500 GCF_021184085.1 Oncorhynchus gorbuscha
GGTGTTGTTGACTTCCTGTCAGAGACTACTGGTGTTGTTGTCTTCCTGTCAGAGACTACTGGTGTTGTTGACTTCCTGTCAGAGACTACTGGTGTTGTTGTCTTCCTGTCAGAGACTACTGGTGTTGTTGACTTCCTGTCAGAGACTACTGGTGTTGTTGACTTCCTGTCAGAGACTACTGGTGTTGTTGACTTCCTGTCAGAGACTACTGGTTCTGTTCATGCTGCCGTCTGATGGTTATTTCAGCAGTGGATCCGATACCTGTCTGTTGTCTCTGTACTAGGAGAGGGAAGGGGGTTCCTCTGTGTACTGACTGACACACTGAGATGAAGGGATGCCTGTGGTTTGATTGAGTCTTTCACCTCAAAATGTCAACATGTTAAAGTTGTTATGCCGTCGTTGACAGGTCCAAGAGCCTCTCTGATACCGAGTCGCCAAGGAGAAACGTCTACCTGGTGACAGTAAAGACAGAGAAACATATTCAGTCTACAGGGCATTCAGACTCCTGCCCTTGTCCACCACATGTTGTTACGTTACAGACTTATTTTAAAATGGATTAAATCAACTAAATTCCTCATCAACCTTGACATTTTTTTTTTAAATGTTTGCAAATTTATATACAAAAAATATGTACAAACGTGTTCAGACGTTTCCATTGATCATCCTTGAGATGTTTCTACAACTTGATTGGAGTCCACCTGTGGTAAATTCAATTGATTGGACATGATTTGGAAATGTACACACCTGTCTATATAAAAGGTTCCACAGTTGACAGTGCATGTCAGAGCACTTATTTGCTATGAGACTCGAAATTGAGCTCAGATGAATCCTGTTTCCATTCATCATCCTTGAGATGTTTATACAACTTGATTGGAGTCCACCTGTGGTAAAGTCAATTGATTGGACATATATTTGGAAAGGTACACACACCTGTCTATATGATATATGATGTGTAGAAAAACACCTCTTGGACGAATCCCGGTTCCTGTTAAGTCCTGCTGATGGCAGAGTCAGGATTTGGAGTAAGCAGCACGAGTCCATGGTCCCATCCTGCCTGGTGTCAACGGGACAGGCTGGTGGAGGTGGTATCTACAGCAACTGCACGATGACATCGCGTCAGTATGGACCAACGTCCCCTTAGAACGTTTCCCGACTTGTAGAATCCATAACCCAAAGAATTCAGGCTGTTCTGGAAGCCAAGGAGGGTCCGACCCGGTACTAGATGGGTTAATAAATTGTCCGGTGTATATATACAGTATATATATTTATACTAATTTCAGTCATTTACTTTTCAAATAACAGTCATTTATCCTTCGTATTTAACGTTATCTCAGAGCATTATCTCGTATTTACGTTATCTTAAGAGTGTTATCTCGTATTTACGTTATCTGATGAGCGTTATCTCGTATTTACGTTATCTCATGAGTGTTATCTCGTATTTACGTTATCTGATGAGCGTTATCTCGTATTTACGTTATCTCATGAGAACTATGACGGTATTGAGGCTTCCCTCGCTCTGGAGCTCAAGGCCGGGAGGGAGTGTGCCTCTTCATCATATGAACTCTGTGTTTGTGAGTGCTGTGCAGGACAGTTTGCTGTTGGGATGTGTGTCTGTTGTGTTGGACGCTTGGATTCACTTCCTTCTCGTTATCCTCTCAATGTCTTGTTTGAGTCCTATCAAGGGTTGTTGACTGTGGCGGTTGTGGTGCTATCTGTCTCCTTGTGGTCTGGTGTGAAAGAGTTGTTGACTGTGGATGCGTAGTGCTATCTGTCTCCTTGGTCCTGGGTGAGAGGGTTTGTAGTGCTATCTGACTTCCTTGGTCCTGGTGAGGGGTTGTTGACTGTGAGTAGTGCTATCTGTCTCCTTGGTCCTGGGAGAGGGTTGTTGACTGTGTGGTTGTAGTGCTATCTGACTCCTTGGTCCTGGTGAGAGGGTTGTTGGTGTGGTTGTGGCGAGTGCTATCGGCTCCTTGGTCCTGAGTGAGAGGGTTGTTGACTGTGTGGTTGTAGTGCTATCTGTCTCCTTGGTCCTGGTGAGAGGGTTGTTGACTGTGGTTGTAGTGCTATCTGACTCCTTGGTCCTGGTGAGAGGGTTGTTGACTGTGTGGTTGTAGTGCTATCTGTCTCCTTGGTCTGGTGAGAGGGTTGTTGACTGTGTGGTTGTAGTGCTATCTGTCTCCTTGGTCCTGGTGAGAGGGTTGTTGACTGTGTGGTTGTAGTGCTATCTGACTCCTTGGTCCTGGTGAGAGGGTTGTTGACTGTGTGGTTGTAGTGCTATCTGACTCCTTGGTCCTGGTGAGAGGGTTGTTGACTGTGTGGTTGTAGTGCTATCTGACTCCTTGGTCCTGGTGAGAGGGTTGTTGACTGTGAGTAGTGCTATCTGTCTCCTTGGTCCTGGTGAGAGGTTGTTGACTGTGTGGTTGTAGTGCTATCTGACTCCTTGGTCCTGGTGAGAGGGTTGTTGACTGTGTGGTTGTAGTGCTATCTGACTCCTTGGTCCTGGTGAGAGGTTGTTGACTGTGTGGTTGTAGTGCTATCTGACTCCTTGGTCCTGGTGAGAGGGTTGTTGACTGTGAATAGTGCTATCTGTCTCCTTGGTCCTGGTGAGAGGGTTGTTGACTGTGTGGTTGTAGTGCTATCTGACTCCTTGGTCCTGGTGAGAGGGTTGTTGACTGTGTGGTTGTAGTGCTATCTGACTCCTTGGTCCTGATGAGAGGGTTGTAGTGCTATCTGACTCCTTGGTCCTGGTGAGAGGGTTGTTGACTGTGTGGTTGTAGTGCTATCTGACTCCTTGGTCCTGGTGAGAGGGTTGTTGACTGTGTGGTTGTAGTGCTATCTGACTCCTTGGTCCTGGTGAGAGGGTTGTTGACTGTGAGTAGTGCTATCTGTCTCCTTGGTCCTGGTGAGGGGGTTGTTGACTCTGAGTAGTGCTATCTGACTCCTTGGTCCTGGTGAGAGGGTTGTTGACTGTGTGGTTGTAGTGCTATCTGTCTCCTTGGTCCTGGTGAGAGGGTTGTTGACTGTGTGGTTGTAGTGCTATCTGACTCCTTGGTCCTGGTGAGAGGGTTGTTGACTGTGTGGTTGTAGTGCTATCTGACTCCTTGGTCCTGGTGAGAGGGTTGTTGACTGTGTGGCTGTAGTGCTACAGTAGCCATCTCAACCCAGTAGCTGACAGTGTCTTTCCCTTCCTTGTTGTTTCCAGATGAGGGGCCTTACACAAAGCACTCCAACCCCTCCAGGCCACCCGATGGAGCGCTGGCCATCAGGAGGCAGAGTATCCCAGGTAAGGATACATAACCTCTGACCCCTCACTGAGCCTTGACTTTTAATCTCTCACCTATGAACCCTAACCTGATTGTCCCCAAACGTGATCGACCCATCACCCCTTACCTGATTGGACACTAGTCACCTAATACCTCCCACCCTACTACCTAACCCACACCTCCCAATGAGCTAGATTAGCCCCTCCCCTCACCAGTCAGTTCAATGCATACTTCAATATGTTGTGATCCCTTACCTGCCTGTACCTGTCCTTACCTCACCTGTGATGTGTTGTGGACTCAGTGAGCTCTATCAGAATGTGTTGTATCTCATGGACTCAGTGAGCTCTATTAGAATGTGTTGTATCTCATGGACTCAGTGAGCTCTATTAGAATGTGTTGTATCTCATGGACTCAGTGAGCTCTATCAGAATGTGTTGTATCTCGTGGACTCAGTGAGCTCTATTAGAATGTGTTGTGGACTCAGTGAGCTCTATTAGAATGTGTTGTGGACTCAGTGAGCTCTATTAGAATGTGTTGTGGACTCAGTGAGCTCTATTAGAATGTGTTGTGGACTCAGTGAGCTCTATCAGAATGTGTTGTATCTCCTGGACTCAGTGAGCTCTATTAGAATGTGTTGTGGACTCAGTGAGCTCTATCAGAATGTGTTGTATCTCGTGGACTCAGTGAGCTCTATCAGAATGTGTTGTATCTCGTGGACTCAGTGAGCTCTATTAGAATGTGTTGTGGACTCAGTGAGCTCTATCAGAATGTGTTGTGGACTCAGTGAGCTCTATCAGAATGTGTTGTATCTCATGGACTCAGTGAGCTCTATCAGAATGTGTTGTGGACTCAGTGAGCTCTATTAGAATGTGTTGTGGACTCAGTGAGCTCTATTAGAATGTGTTGTATCTCGTGGACTCAGTGAGCTCTATTAGAATGTGTTGTGGACTCAGTGAGCTCTATTAGAATGTGTTGTGGACTCAGTGAGCTCTATTAGAATGTGTTGTATCTCGTGGACTCAGTGAGCTCTATCAGAATGTGTTGTGGACTCAGTGAGCTCTATCAGAATGTGTTGTATCTCATGGACTCAGTGAGCTCTATTAGAATGTGTTGTGGACTCAGTGAGCTCTATTAGAATGTGTTGTGGACTCAGTGAGCTCTATCAGAATGTGTTGTATCTCGTGGACTCAGTGAGCTCTATCAGAATGTGTTGTATCTCGTGGACTCAGTGAGCTCTATTAGAATGTGTTGTGGACTCAGTGAGCTCTATCAGAATGTGTTGTATCTCGTGGACTCAGTGAGCTCTATTAGAATGTGTTGTGGACTCAGTGAGCTCTATTAGAATGTGTTTGGACTCAGTGAGCTCTATCAGAATGTGTTGTATCTCGTGGACTCAGTGAGCTCTATTAGAATGTGTTGTGGACTCAGTGAGCTCTATCAGAATGTGTTGTGGACTCAGTGAGCTCTATCAGAATGTGTTGTGGACTCAGTGAGCTCTATCAGAATGTGTTGTATCTCGTGGACTCAGTGAGCTCTATCAGAATGTGTTGTATCTCATGGACTCAGTGAGCTCTATTAGAATGTGTTGTGGACTCAGTGAGCTCTATTAGAATGTGTTGTGGACTCAGTGAGCTCTATTAGAATGTGTTGTGGACTCAGTGAGCTCTATTAGAAATGTGTTGTGGACTCAGTGAGCTCTATCAGAATGTGTTGTATCTCATGGACTCAGTGAGCTCTATTAGAATATTGTTGTGGACTCAGTGAGCTCTATCAGAATGTGTTGTATCTCATGGACTCAGTGAGCTCTATCAGAATGTGTTGTGGACTCAGTGAGCTCTATCAGAATGTGTTGTGGACTCAGTGAGCTCTATCAGAATGTGTTGTATCTCGTGGACTCAGTGAGCTCTATTAGAATGTGTTGTATCTCGTGGACTCAGTGAGCTCTATCAGAATGTGTTGTGGACTCAGTGAGCTCTATTAGAATGTGTTGTATCTCGTGGACTCAGTGAGCTCTATTAGAATATGTTGTGGACTCAGTGAGCTCTATTAGAATGTGTTGTGGACTCAGTGAGCTCTATCAGAATGTGTTGTATCTCATGGACTCAGTGAGCTCTATTAGAATGTGTTGTGGACTCAGTGAGCTCTATTAGAATGTGTTGTGGACTCAGTGAGCTCTATCAGAATGTGTTGTATCTCGTGGACTCAGTGAGCTCTATCAGAATGTGTTGTGGACTCAGTGAGCTCTATCAGAATGTGTTGTGGACTCAGTGAGCTCTATCAGAATGTGTTGTGGACTCAGTGAGCTCTATCAGAATGTGTTGTGGACTCAGTGAGCTCTATCAGAATGTGTTGTGGACTCAGTGAGCTCTATCAGAATGTGTTGTATCTCGTGGACTCAGTGAGCTCTATTAGAATGTGTTGTGGACTCAGTGAGCTCTATCAGAATGTGTTGTATCTCGTGGACTCAGTGAGCTCTATCAGAATGTGTTGTGGACTCAGTGAGCTCTATTAGAATGTGTTGTGGACTCAGTGAGCTCTATCAGAATGTGTTGTGGACTCAGTGAGCTCTATTAGAATGTGTTGTGGACTCAGTGAGCTCTATCAGAATGTGTTGTATCTCGTGGACTCAGTGAGCTCTATCAGAATGTGTTGTGGACTCAGTGAGCTCTATCAGAATGTGTTGTGGACTCAGTGAGCTCTATCAGAATGTGTTGTATCTCATGGACTCAGTGAGCTCTATTAGAATGTGTTGTGGACTCAGTGAGCTCTATCAGAATGTGTTGTATCTCGTGGACTCAGTGAGCTCTATCAGAATGTGTTGTGGACTCAGTGAGCTCTATTAGAATGTGTTGTGGACTCAGTGAGCTCTATCAGAATGTGTTGTGGACTCAGTGAGCTCTATTAGAATGTGTTGTGGACTCAGTGAGCTCTATCAGAATGTGTTGTATCTCGTGGACTCAGTGAGCTCTATCAGAATGTGTTGTGGACTCAGTGAGCTCTATCAGAATGTGTTGTGGACTCAGTGAGCTCTATCAGAATGTGTTGTGGACTCAGTGAGCTCTATCAGAATGTGTTGTGGACTCAGTGAGCTCTATCAGAATGTGTTGTGGACTCAGTGAGCTCTATCAGAATGTGTTGTGGACTCAGTGAGCTCTATCAGAATGTGTTGTGGACTCAGTGAGCTCTATCAGAATGTGTTGTGGACTCAGTGAGCTCTATCAGAATGTGTTGTGGACTCAGTGAGCTCTATCAGAATGTGTTGTGGACTCAGTGAGCTCTATCAGAATGTGTTGTGGACTCAGTGAGCTCTATCAGAATGTGTTGTATCTCGTGGACTCAGTGAGCTCTATCAGAATGTGTTGTATCTCGTGGACTCAGTGAGCTCTATCAGAATGTGTTGTGGACTCAGTGAGCTCTATTAGAATGTGTTGTGGACTCAGTGAGCTCTATTAGAATGTGTTGTGGACTCAGTGAGCTCTATTAGAATGTGTTGTATCTCGTGGACTCAGTGAGCTCTATCAGAATGTGTTGTGGACTCAGTGAGCTCTATCAGAATGTGTTGTATCTCATGGACTCAGTGAGCTCTATTAGAATGTGTTGTGGACTCAGTGAGCTCTATTAGAATGTGTTGTGGACTCAGTGAGCTCTATCAGAATGTGTTGTATCTCGTGGACTCAGTGAGCTCTATCAGAATGTGTTGTATCTCGTGGACTCAGTGAGCTCTATTAGAATGTGTTGTGGACTCAGTGAGCTCTATCAGAATGTGTTGTATCTCGTGGACTCAGTGAGCTCTATTAGAATGTGTTGTGGACTCAGTGAGCTCTATTAGAATGTGTTGTGGACTCAGTGAGCTCTATCAGAATGTGTTGTATCTCGTGGACTCAGTGAGCTCTATTAGAATGTGTTGTGGACTCAGTGAGCTCTATCAGAATGTGTTGTGGACTCAGTGAGCTCTATCAGAATGTGTTGTGGACTCAGTGAGCTCTATCAGAATGTGTTGTATCTCGTGGACTCAGTGAGCTCTATCAGAATGTGTTGTATCTCATGGACTCAGTGAGCTCTATTAGAATGTGTTGTGGACTCAGTGAGCTCTATTAGAATGTGTTGTGGACTCAGTGAGCTCTATTAGAATGTGTTGTGGACTCAGTGAGCTCTATTAGAATGTGTTGTGGACTCAGTGAGCTCTATCAGAATGTGTTGTATCTCATGGACTCAGTGAGCTCTATTAGAATGTGTTGTGGACTCAGTGAGCTCTATCAGAATGTGTTGTATCTCATGGACTCAGTGAGCTCTATCAGAATGTGTTGTGGACTCAGTGAGCTCTATCAGAATGTGTTGTATCTCGTGGACTCAGTGAGCTCTATTAGAATGTGTTGTGGACTCAGTGAGCTCTATCAGAATGTGTTGTATCTCGTGGACTCAGTGAGCTCTATCAGAATGTGTTGTATCTCGTGGACTCAGTGAGCTCTATTAGAATGTGTTGTGGACTCAGTGAGCTCTATCAGAATGTGTTGTGGACTCAGTGAGCTCTATCAGAATGTGTTGTATCTCATGGACTCAGTGAGCTCTATCAGAATGTGTTGTGGACTCAGTGAGCTCTATTAGAATGTGTTGTGGACTCAGTGAGCTCTATTAGAATGTGTTGTATCTCGTGGACTCAGTGAGCTCTATTAGAATGTGTTGTGGACTCAGTGAGCTCTATTAGAATGTGTTGTGGACTCAGTGAGCTCTATTAGAATGTGTTGTATCTCGTGGACTCAGTGAGCTCTATCAGAATGTGTTGTGGACTCAGTGAGCTCTATCAGAATGTGTTGTATCTCATGGACTCAGTGAGCTCTATTAGAATGTGTTGTGGACTCAGTGAGCTCTATTAGAATGTGTTGTGGACTCAGTGAGCTCTATCAGAATGTTGTATCTCGTGGACTCAGTGAGCTCTATCAGAATGTGTTGTATCTCGTGGACTCAGTGAGCTCTATTAGAATGTGTTGTGGACTCAGTGAGCTCTATCAGAATGTGTTGTATCTCGTGGACTCAGTGAGCTCTATTAGAATGTGTTGTGGACTCAGTGAGCTCTATTAGAATGTGTTGTGGACTCAGTGAGCTCTATCAGAATGTGTTGTATCTCGTGGACTCAGTGAGCTCTATTAGAATGTGTTGTGGACTCAGTGAGCTCTATCAGAATGTGTTGTGGACTCAGTGAGCTCTATCAGAATGTGTTGTGGACTCAGTGAGCTCTATCAGAATGTGTTGTATCTCGTGGACTCAGTGAGCTCTATCAGAATGTGTTGTATCTCATGGACTCAGTGAGCTCTATTAGAATGTGTTGTGGACTCAGTGAGCTCTATTAGAATGTGTTGTGGACTCAGTGAGCTCTATTAGAATGTGTTGTGGACTCAGTGAGCTCTATTAGAATGTGTTGTGGACTCAGTGAGCTCTATCAGAATGTGTTGTATCTCATGGACTCAGTGAGCTCTATTAGAATGTGTTGTGGACTCAGTGAGCTCTATCAGAATGTGTTGTATCTCATGGACTCAGTGAGCTCTATCAGAATGTGTTGTGGACTCAGTGAGCTCTATCAGAATGTGTTGTGGACTCAGTGAGCTCTATCAGAATGTGTTGTATCTCGTGGACTCAGTGAGCTCTATTAGAATGTGTTGTATCTCGTGGACTCAGTGAGCTCTATCAGAATGTGTTGTGGACTCAGTGAGCTCTATTAGAATGTGTTGTATCTCGTGGACTCAGTGAGCTCTATTAGAATATGTTGTGGACTCAGTGAGCTCTATTAGAATGTGTTGTGGACTCAGTGAGCTCTATCAGAATGTGTTGTATCTCATGGACTCAGTGAGCTCTATTAGAATGTGTTGTGGACTCAGTGAGCTCTATTAGAATGTGTTGTGGACTCAGTGAGCTCTATCAGAATGTGTTGTATCTCGTGGACTCAGTGAGCTCTATCAGAATGTGTTGTGGACTCAGTGAGCTCTATCAGAATGTGTTGTGGACTCAGTGAGCTCTATCAGAATGTGTTGTGGACTCAGTGAGCTCTATCAGAATGTGTTGTGGACTCAGTGAGCTCTATCAGAATGTGTTGTGGACTCAGTGAGCTCTATCAGAATGTGTTGTATCTCGTGGACTCAGTGAGCTCTATTAGAATGTGTTGTGGACTCAGTGAGCTCTATCAGAATGTGTTGTATCTCGTGGACTCAGTGAGCTCTATCAGAATGTGTTGTGGACTCAGTGAGCTCTATTAGAATGTGTTGTGGACTCAGTGAGCTCTATCAGAATGTGTTGTGGACTCAGTGAGCTCTATTAGAATGTGTTGTGGACTCAGTGAGCTCTATCAGAATGTGTTGTATCTCGTGGACTCAGTGAGCTCTATCAGAATGTGTTGTGGACTCAGTGAGCTCTATCAGAATGTGTTGTGGACTCAGTGAGCTCTATCAGAATGTGTTGTATCTCATGGACTCAGTGAGCTCTATTAGAATGTGTTGTGGACTCAGTGAGCTCTATCAGAATGTGTTGTATCTCGTGGACTCAGTGAGCTCTATCAGAATGTGTTGTGGACTCAGTGAGCTCTATTAGAATGTGTTGTGGACTCAGTGAGCTCTATCAGAATGTGTTGTGGACTCAGTGAGCTCTATTAGAATGTGTTGTGGACTCAGTGAGCTCTATCAGAATGTGTTGTATCTCGTGGACTCAGTGAGCTCTATCAGAATGTGTTGTGGACTCAGTGAGCTCTATCAGAATGTGTTGTGGACTCAGTGAGCTCTATCAGAATGTGTTGTGGACTCAGTGAGCTCTATCAGAATGTGTTGTGGACTCAGTGAGCTCTATCAGAATGTGTTGTGGACTCAGTGAGCTCTATCAGAATGTGTTGTGGACTCAGTGAGCTCTATCAGAATGTGTTGTGGACTCAGTGAGCTCTATCAGAATGTGTTGTGGACTCAGTGAGCTCTATCAGAATGTGTTGTGGACTCAGTGAGCTCTATCAGAATGTGTTGTGGACTCAGTGAGCTCTATCAGAATGTGTTGTGGACTCAGTGAGCTCTATCAGAATGTGTTGTATCTCGTGGACTCAGTGAGCTCTATCAGAATGTGTTGTATCTCGTGGACTCAGTGAGCTCTATCAGAATGTGTTGTGGACTCAGTGAGCTCTATTAGAATGTGTTGTGGACTCAGTGAGCTCTATTAGAATGTGTTGTGGACTCAGTGAGCTCTATTAGAATGTGTTGTGGACTCAGTGAGCTCTATCAGAATGTGTTGTGGACTCAGTGAGCTCTATCAGAATGTGTTGTGGACTCAGTGAGCTCTATCCGAATGTGTTGTATCGCTGGGAGCCAACTCTCTGAGCAACAGATTACTGGGCATGTGCTGCGTCTCCTGGCCTCGTCTGAGAGTTATTAACAAGCTGTTCTGTCAACAACAACAACAACAACAACGCCAGGCTCAGCTCTAGAGCGAGATAAAAGTGAGATCCTTCACTGCCGATTCAGAGCCACGCTGCTATTATACACACTGGCCTCATTGACTTCAGAGAGAGAGTTTAGTCGGGGACAGACTGGGGGATGGATAGAGATGTTTGGATCTGTGTGAAAAAGAGGGAGATAGCGATTATGTTTTTTGTAAAAGAGGGAGATAGTGATGATGTTTTTTTGTTAAAGGGGGAGATAGTGATGATGTTTTTTTGTTAAAGGGGGAGATAGTGATGATGTTTTTTTGTTAAATGGGGAGATAGCGATTATGTTTTTTGTTAAAGGGGGAGATAGTGATGATGTTTTTTGTTAAAGGGGGAGATAGTGATTATGTTGTTTGTTAAATGGGGAGATAGTGATGATGTTTTTTTGTTAAAGGGGGAGATAGTGATGATGTTTTTTTGTTAAAGGGGGAGATAGTGATTATGTTTTTTTGTTAAAGGGGGAGATAGTGATGATGTTTTTTTGTTAAAGGGGGAGATAGTGATGATGTTTTTTTGTTAAAGGGGGAGATAGTGATGATGTTTTTTTGTTAAAGAGGGAGATAGTGATGATGTTTTTTTGTTAAAGGGGGAGATAGTGATTATGTTTTTTTGTTAAATGGGGAGATAGCGATTATGTTTTTTGTTAAAGAGGGAGATAGTGATGATGTTTTTTTGTTAAAGGGGGAGATAGTGATTATGTTGTTTTTTTAGCCAGTCTCTGTCCGTAATCTTTCGTCTGGAGGCACTAAGGGTCATAACCATCTCCTGAAGTGATCAGCCCTGAGGTCAGTCTGGTCGCTATAGCAACAAGAGGTCAGTCTGATCGCCGTAGCAACAAGAGGTCAGTCTGGTCGTGCTCTGTAATCTGTGATGTTAAAGAAGGGGGAGTGTGGGGGGGGGGGTCTTCTATTCACAAGGATAGTCAAAATTATCCTTCATTAGACAAAGGCTATTTAAATCGTAGGGGTTAAGTTTAGTGTTAAGTTTTAGGTTAGAATTAGGGTTAGGGTTAGGAGTTACAGGTCAAGGTTGGGATACCTGCAATGCTTAGGGTTAGGGGTTATAGAAAATAGGATTTTAGGGTACGGGTTAGATTTAGGGTTGCAATTATGGTTAGGGTTAGGTTTTGGGTTGGAGGTTAGTCAAGTAGGAATTTGAATAGAATAACTAAATCAATGTTCCTACGAGGATAGAATAACAAAAGTGTGTGTGTGTGTGTCACGCCCTGGTCTTAGTATTTTGTGTTTTCTTTATTATTTTGGTCAGGCCAGGGTGTGACATGGGTTTATTTATGTGGTGTGTTTTGTCTTGGGGTTTTTGTAGGTATTGGGATTGTGGTATAGTGGGGTTGTCTAGAAAAGTCTATGGTTGCCTGAAGTGGTTCTCAATCAGAAGCAGGTGTTTATCGTTGTCTCTGATCGGGAACCATATTTAGGCAGCCATATTCTTTGAGTGTTTGGTGGGTGATTGTTCCTGTCTCTGTGTTAGTTTGTACCAGTATAGGCTGTTTGGTAATTGTTCCTGTCTCTGTGTTACTGTGTTAGTTTGCACCAGTATAGGCTGTTTGGTGATTGTTCCTGTCTCTGTGTTACTGTGTTAGTTTGCACCAGTATAGGCTGTTTGGTGATTGTTCCTGTCTCTGTGTTACTGTGTTAGTTTGCACCAGTATAGGCTGTTTGGTGATTGTTCCTGTCTCTGTGTTACTGTGTTTGCACCAGTATAGGCTGTTTGGTGATTGTTCCTGTCTCTGTGTTACTGTGTTAGTTTGCACCAGTACAGGCTGTTTGGTGATTGTTCCTGTCTCTGTGTTACTGTGTTTGCACCAGTATAGGCTGTTTGGTGATTGTTCCTGTCTCTGTGTTACTGTGTTAGTTTGCACCAGTATAGGCTGTTTGGTGATTGTTCCTGTCTCTGTGTTACTGTGTTTGCACCAGTATAGGCTGTTTGGTGATTGTTCCTGTCTCTGTGTTAGTTTGCACCAGTACAGGCTGTTTGGTGATTGTTCCTGTCTCTGTGTTACTGTGTTTGCACCAGTATAGGCTGTTTGGTGATTGTTCCTGTCTCTGTGTTACTGTGTTAGTTTGCACCAGTATAGGCTGTTTGGTGATTGTTCCTGTCTCTGTGTTACTGTGTTAGTTTGCACCAGTATAGGCTGTTTAGGGTTTCACGGTTCTTGTTTTGTATTGTTCGTGTTTGTTCGTTATTAAACATGTATCAAAATTACCACACTGCATTTTGGTCCGATCCTTGCTACACCTCCTCTTCAGAGGAGGCGATAGAAGAAAACCTTAACAGTGTGTGTGTGTGAGAGAGAGAGAGAGATGGGGAGAGAGTGTATTGAAACAGAGGTCGACTGATTATGATCTTTCAACGCCGATACCGATTATTGGAGGACCCAAAAAAGCCGATACCGATTAATCAGACGTTTTTTAAAATATTATTTATTTGTAATAATGACAATTACAACAATACTGAATGAACACTTATTTTAACTTAATATAATACATAAATAAAATCAATTTAGCCTCAAATAAATAATGAAACATGTTCAATTTGGTTTAAATAAGGCAAAAACAAAGTGTTGGAGAAGAAAGTAAAAGTGCAATATGTGCCATGTAAGAAAGCTAACGTTTCAGTTCCTTGCTCAGAACATGAGAACTTATGAAACCTGGTGGTTCCTTTTAACATGAGTCTTCAATATTCCCAGGTAAGAAGTTTTAGGTTGTAGTTATTATAGGAATTATAGGACTATTTCCCTCTATACCATTTGTATTTCATTAGCCTTTGACTATTGGATGTTCTTATAGGCACTTTAGTATTGCCAGTGTAACAGTATAGCTTCCGTCCCTCTCCTCACTCCTCCCTGGACTCGAACCAGCAACACAACGACAACAGCCACCATCGAAGCAGCGTTACCCATGCAGAGCAAGGGGAACAACTACTAGAAGGCTCAGAGCGAGTAACGTTTGAAACGCTATTACCGCGCGTTAAGTAGCTAGCTACACCAGCCTCATCTGGTTCAGGGGACTGTATCAACACCCTCCGTTGGTTCAGGGGACTGTATCAATACCCTCCGTTTGGTCAGGGGACTGTATCAATACCCTCCGTTTGGTTCAGGGGACTGTATCAACACCCTCCGTTGGTTCAGGGGACTGTATCAATACCCTCCGTTGGTTCAGGGGACTGTATCAATACCCTCCTTTGGTTCAGGGGACTGTATCAATACCCTCCGTTTGGTCAGGGGACTGTATCAATACCCTCCGTTGGTTCAGGGGACTGTATCAATACCCTCCGTTGGTTCAGGGGACTGTATCAATACCCTCCGTTGGTTCAGGGGACTGTATCAATACCCTCCGTTGGTTCAGGGGACTGTTTCCTCTTTGGTACTTATTGATTCCATTTGACCTGTTATATAGATGTGATGTACTTATCAGGTTAGAGTCATGGGGTTTGTGTTTTCTAGCTAGTTCCTGTTTTATTTGTTTTGATGAAACCAGTGTTATAGGACATGATAACTCAGAGAGGCTATGAGCATCCGGGAGCTATTTTACGAGACGACAGATAGACAGTGTCAACGACTACGTGGTTTTTAAACAGACAGTAAATGCATGAACCAACTCTGAAACACTCTTTCACTCTTTCTCTCTCTTTCTCCTAACAGACTTAATGCATTCTGCAAGTCTTGTCTTGAATTTCTGAAGCACTTAAATACAAATATATTTATTTGCACAGATAACTTCATCCTCTCCTCGCCCACACACAGTGAGATGACGGGAGAGAGAGAGATAAATCGTGAGAGGTCAAGGGTGACAGGGAAAGAAAGAACTCAAGAAAGAGAGAAAGATGTGTGACTACCGACCTGTCTGTCTGTCTCTCTGGTGCTGTGGGAGAGGTGGGAGAGGTGTGAGACAGTCTGTCTGTCTCTCTGTCCCTCTGGTGCTGTGGGAGAGGTGTGAGACAGTCTGTCTGTCTCTCTGTCCCTCTGGTGCTGTGGGAGAGGTGGGAGAGGTGTGAGACAGTCTGTCTGTCTCTCTGTCCCTCTGGTGCTGTGGGAGAGGTGGGAGAGGTGTGAGACAGTCTGTCTGTCTCTCTGTCTCTCTGGTGCTGTGGGAGAGGTGGGAGAGGTGTGAGACAGTCTGTCTGTCTCTCTGTCCCTCTGGTGCTGTGGGAGAGGTGGGAGAGGTGGGAGAGGTGTGAGACAGTCTGTCTGTCTCTCTGTCCCTCTGGTGCTGTGGGAGAGGTGGGAGAGGTGGGAGAGATGTGAGACAGTCTGTCTGTCTCTCTGTCCCTCTGGTGCTGTGGGAGAGGTGGGAGAGGTGTGAGACAGTCTGTCTGTCTCTCTGTCTCTCTGGTGCTGTGGGAGAGGTGGGAGAGGTGTGAGACAGTCTGTCTGTCTCTCTGTCCCTCTGGTGCTGTGGGAGAGGTGGGAGAGGTGGGAGAGGTGGGAGAGGTGTGAGACAGTCTGTCTGTCTCTCTGTCCCTCTGGTGCTGTGGGAGAGGTGGGAGAGGTGGGAGAGGTGTGAGACAGTCTGTCTGTCTCTCTGTCCCTCTGGTGCTGTGGGAGAGGTGGGAGAGGTGGTAGACAGTCTGTCTGTCTCTCTGTCTCTCTGGTGCTGTGGGAGAGGTGGGAGAGGTGTGAGACAGTCTGTCTGTCTGTCTGTCTCTCTGGTGCTGTGGGAGAGGTGGGAGAGGTGTGAGACAGTCTGCCTGTCTGTCTCTCTGGTGCTGTGGGAGAGGTGGGAGACAGTCTGCCTGTCTGTCACTCTGGTGCTGTGGGAGAGGTGGGAGACAGTCTGTCTGACTGTCACTGGTGCTGTGGGAGAGGTGGGAGAGGTGGGAGAGGTGTGAGACAGTCTGCCTGTCTGTCTGTCCCTCTGGTGCTGTGGGAAGTGTGGGAGAGGTGGGAGAGGTGTGAGACAGTATGTCTGTCTCTCTGGTGCTGTGGGAAGTGTGGGAGAGGTGTGAGACAGTCTGTCTGTCTGTCTGTCCCTCTGGTGCTGTGGGAAGTGTGGGAGGAGGAGAGAGGAGAGAGAACAGAGGAGAGAGAACAGAGAAGAGAGAACAGAGAAGAGAGAACAGAGGAGAGAGAACAGAGGAGAGAGAACAGAGGAGAGAGAACAGAGGAGAGAGAACAGAGGAGAGAGAACAGAGAGAGAACAGAGGGAGAAAACAGAGGAGAGAGAACAGAGGAGAGAGAACAGAGGAGAGAGAACAGAGGAGAGAGAACAGAGGAGAGAGAACAGAGGAGAGAGAACAGAGAGAGAACAGAGAGAGAAAACAGAGGAGAGAGAGAACAGAGGAGAGAGAACAGAGAGAGAACAGAGAGAGAACAGAGAGCAGATGAGAGAGAGCAGAGGAGAGAGAACAGAGGAGAGAGAACAGAGAACAGAGAGAGAACAGAGAGAGCAGCAGAAAGCAAAGCATCTCTGTTCGACCCAGAAACCATTCATCCTCTCTGGTACACATGTTAACCTGTAGAAATATCTCCTCATCTCTTTGAGACGAGCACCAATGACAGGAACACCCTGCAGGACATACGGTATGCTGGCTCTAAGTTCAGGCAGCCATAGAAGCTGAGATTAGTTGGAAAAGGTCCCTCCTATATCATTTGTGTCCGAGATCACCGTTTCAGGGGCAGTGGCCTTTCTCTACGGCTGATTGATGCTCAGTGGTCACCTTATATCAACTCTAGCATGTTGTAAACTGGGCTGATTGATGCTGAGTGGTCACCTTATATCAACTCTAGCATGTTGTAAACTGGGCTGATTTGGTTCAGTGAAGATTACCAGGCACAGCAGCGAATCTTCAGAAAGGGGAACCGAGGCCCCGGGTCCCCTCTCTTCCTTCCTGTTTGTCCCCCTCGCACACACACACACGCACACACACACTCCCTCCCCTCTCCGAGGCCCCGGGTCCTCTCTCTTCCTTCCTGTTTGTCCCCCTCGCACACACACACACACACACACACTCCCTCCCCTCTCCGAGGCCCCGGGTCCCCTCTCTTCCTTCCTGTTTGTCCCCCTCGCGCACACACACACACACACACACACACACACACACACACACACACACACACACACACACACACACACACACACACACACACACACACACACACACACACACACACACACACACACACCCTCCCCTCTCCGAGGCCCCGGGTCCCCTCTCTTCCTTCCTGTTTGTCCCCCTCGCACACACACGCACACACACATATACACACACACACACACACACGCACGCACACACTCCTTCCCCTCTCCATCACAACTCTGCCAGCCAGCTAGCTAGCGCTTCCGATTAGCCGCAAACCCGCTAGCACGGAAATGACTTCAGCTGTGCACGGATACCCCGCCCCCCCCACGACTACCCCAACACCAAACTCCTTTTCTCCATCCTAAAGCTCCCTTTGGCATTCTCATCAATATGCAAATGACTAAGTTAACATTTCATTAAAGGGTAGAATGGCTTGGTCTTTTCCAATGATATGCTTAGTGGGCGATAGACACTGACAGGCTGTCTGGCAGCACCTAGCTTGTACCTGAACTACATCTCAAATGACACGCTGTCCCCTATATATGTCCCCTATATATGTCCCCTATGTGTCCCCTATATATGTCCCCTATATATGTCCCCTATATATGTCCCCTATATATGTCCCCTATATGTGTCCCCTATATGTCCCCTATATATGTCCCCTATATATGTCCCCTATATATGTCCACTATATATGTCCCTTATATATGTCCCCTATATATGTCCCCTATATATGTGCCCTATATGTCCCCTATATATGTCCCCTATATATGTGCCCTATATATGTCCCCTATATATGTGCCCTATATGTCCCCTATATATGTCCCCTATATATGTGCCCTATATATGTGCCCTATATATGTCCCCTATATATGTCAACTATATATGTCCCGTATATATGTCCCCTATATATGTCCCCTATATATGTGCCCTATATGTCCCCTATATATCTCCCCTATATATGTGCCCTATATATGTGCCCTATATATGTGCCCTATATATGTCCCCTATATATGCCCCCTAAATATGTGTACCCTAAATATGTGTACCCTATATATGTCCCCTATATATGTCCCCTATATATGTGTCCCCTATATATGTCCCCTATATATGTCCCCTATATATGTGCCCTATATATGTCCCCTATATATATGTGCCCTATGTATGTCCCCTATGTATGTCCCCTATATGTGTCCCCTATATGTGTCCCCTATATATGTTCCCTATATATGTCCCCTATATATGTCCCCTATATATGTCCCCTATATATGTGCCCTATATATGTCCCCTATATATGTCCCCTATATATGTCCCCTATATATGTCCCCTAAATATGTGTGCCCTATATATGTCCCCTATATATGTCCCCTATATATGTCCCCTATATATGTCCCCTATATATGTGTGCCCTATATGTCCCCTATATGTCCCCTATATATGTGTGCCCTATATATGTCCCCTATATATGTGTGCCCTATATGTCCCCTATATGTGTCCCCTATATGTGTCCCCTATATGTGTCCCCTATATGTCCCCTATAAATGTCCCCTATATAGTGCACTACTTTTGATATATCTGAGGCCAGTGGTTGGTAGTGTAGTAACCATGTTGTATTGTCCAGGGGTTTGTAGTGTAGTAAACATGTTGTAGTGTAGTAACCATGTTGTAGTGTAGTAACCATGTTGTAGTGTAGTAACCATGTTGTAGTGTAGTAACCATGTTGTAGTGTAGTAACCATGTTGTAGTGTAGTAACCATGTTGTATTGTCCAGGGGTTTGTAGTGTAGTAAACATGTTGTAGTGTAGTAACCATGTTGCAGTGTAGTAAACATGTAGTAGTGTAGTAACCATGTAGTAGTGTAGTAACCATATTGTAGTGTAGTAACCATGTTGTAGTGTAGTAACCATGTTGTAGTGTAGTAACCATATTGTAGTGTAGTAACCATGTTGTAGTGTAGTAACCATGTTGTAGTGTAGTAACCATGTTGTAGTGTAGTAACCATGTTGTAGTGTAGTAACCATATTGTAGTGTAGTAACCATGTTGTAGTGTAGTAACCATGTTGTAGTGTAGTAACCATGTTGTAGTGTAGTAACCATGTGGTAGTGTAGTAACCATGTTGTAGTGTAGTAACCATGTTGTAGTGTAGTAACCATGTTGTAGTGTCCAGGGGTTTGTAGTGTAGTAACCATGTTGTAGTGTAGTAACCATGTGGTAGTGTAGTAACCATGTTGTAGTGTAGTAAACATGTTGTAGTGTAGTAACCATGTTGTAGTGTAGTAACCATGTTGTAGTGTAGTAACCATGTTGTAGTGTAGTAACCATGTTGTAGTGTAGTAACCATGTTGTAGTGTAGTAACCATGTTGTAGTGTAGTAACCATGTTGTAGTGTAGTAACCATGTTGTAGTGTAGTAACCATGTGGTAGTGTAGTAACCATGTTGTAGTGTAGTAACCATGTTGTAGTGTAGTAACCATGTTGTAGTGTAGTAACCATGTTGTAGTGTAGTAACCATGTTGTAGTGTAGTAACCATGTGGTAGTGTCCAGGGGTTTGTAGTGTAGTAAACATGTTGTAGTGTAGTAACCATGTTGTAGTGTAGTAACCATGTTGTAGTGTAGTAACCATGTTGTAGTGTAGTAACCATGTTGTAGTGTCCAGGGGTTTGTAGTGTAGTAACCATGTTGTAGTGTAGTAACCATGTGGTAGTGTAGTAACCATGTTGTAGTGTAGTAACCATGTTGTAGTGTAGTAACCATGTGGTAGTGTAGTAACCATGTTGTAGTGTAGTAACCATGTTGTAGTGTAGTAACCATGTTGTAGTGTAGTAACCATGTTGTAGTGTAGTAACCATGTTGTAGTGTAGTAACCATGTTGTAGTGTAGTAACCATGTTGTAGTGTCCAGGGGTTTGTAGTGTAGTAACCATGTTGTAGTGTAGTAACCATGTTGTAGTGTAGTAACCATGTGGTAGTGTAGTAACCATGTTGTAGTGTAGTAACCATGTTGTAGTGTAGTAACCATGTTGTAGTGTAGTAACCATGTGGTAGTGTCCAGGGGTTTGTAGTGTAGTAACAACCCTAGATGAGTGTCTGGACTATATCTCCTGGAGGGATGAAGTAGCATGAATAAAATAATGTTTTATTAATGAAAAAATGTCCATGATTATTTGAACATGTTGGTAACCAGTTGTATAAAAGTGACAATGCCCTGGAAGACTGTGTTTGGAGGATAATAAATTGGCACAGAGCGCCGGCCCTCGACAAGCCAATGTGCTGTATCCTCAACACCAGTTTATCACTTAACTAAACAGTAGACAGAGAGTTAAAGGAGGACAGAGGAGGACAGGGTTCATGTCCCCTGTTCCTTGGTGTCACTACATCACCCGGTTTTAAAGTGTCCTGGACAGTATCCCTGCTGTGTGCTGTTTGTTCTCAGGGACATCTGTCAGACCTGCTCACTGGGGAAATGACTGAGCAGGAGAAGGACATCTTGTCTGACGCAGTCCCCTTGTCTCACTGTCCTCTAACCCTGCTATCACACCGGACAGGAACGGGCACAGAGGAAGGGAGGATAGGACATAGGAAAGGGCAGAGGAGAGGAGGAAGAGGAGGAGGAGGTGATTAGAGGAGGAGGAGGTGATTAGAGGCGGAGGAGATTAGAGGAGGAGAGGAGGAGGTGATTAGAGGAGGAGAGTGGAGGAGAGGAGGAGGAGGAGAGAGGACAAGGAGAGAGGGGAGAGGAGTGGGAGGAGGAGGAGGGAGGACAAGGAGAGAGGAGAGGAGAGGAGGAGAGAGGAAGAGAGTGGATGAGGAGAGATGAAGAGGAGGAGGAGAGGAGGAGGAGGAGGAGGAGAGGAGGAGGAGGAGAGGAGGAGGAGAGAGAGAGACAGAGGCTTGTTTCTCTCTCTTGATCGTATCTCTCACCACTCACCTCCATTCTAAGAGGCTTATCCACATTCTGAGCATCACAGACAGGAATACAACCCACCAGATCACAGCCTGGTCTGTGGGCTTTTGGAACAGAGAGACAATTTGTCTCTTCACAGTGTGATGCACAATTCATTCACCCTCCAGTGTTCACAGAACCATCGTTGACTGGTTATGTTGATGAAGACCCTCCAGACAGACTGTCTCAGATTGTAGTGTTGATGAAGACCATCCAGACAGACTGTCTCAGATTGTAGTGTTGATGAAGACCATCCAGACAGACTGTCTCAGATTGTAGTGTTGATGAAGACCCTCCAGACAGACTGTCTCAGATTGTAGTGTTGATGAAGACCATCCAGACAGACTGTCTCAGATTGTAGTGTTGATGAAGACCATCCAGACAGACTGTCTCAGATTGTAGTGGTGATGAAGACCCTCCAGACAGACTGTCTCAGATTGTAGTGGCGATGAAGACCATCCAGACAGACTGTCTCAGATTGTAGTGGTTAGATATCACTGGTTATGTTGATGACCATTCCCCTCAAGCATCCACAACCCAGTCCTCTCCTCATTCCTCATTCCCCTCAACCACCCCCCCCCTCTCCTCCCCCTCCCCCCCCTCCCCCCCTCCCCCTCCCTCCCCCTCCCTCCCCCTCCCTCCCTCCCCCTCCCTCCCTCAGGGTCAGCTGGTTGTGTGATGGGGGTGACAGGTTGCTCCACCTGGGTCATTCAGATAGTCTCCAGTTGGACAGACACAGAGACATCCACAACCCTGTCCTCTGATAGTCTCCAGTTGGACAGACACAGAGACATCCACAACCCTGTCCTCTGATAGTCTCCAGACAGACACAGAGACATCCACAACCCTGTCCTCTGATAGTCTCCAGTTGGACAGACACAGAGACATCCACAACCCTGTCCTCTGATAGTCTCCAGTTGGACAGACACAGAGACATCCACAACCCTGTCCTCTGATAGTCTCCAGACAGACACAGAGACATCCACAACCCTGTCCTCTGATAGTCTCCAGACAGACACAGAGACATCCACAACCCTGTCCTCTGATAGTCTCCAGACAGACACAGAGACATCCACAACCCTGTCCTCTGATAGTCTCCAGTTGGACAGACACAGAGACATCCACAACCCTGTCCTCTGATAGTCTCCAGACAGACACAGAGACATCCACAACCCTGTCCTCTGGTAGTCTCCAGTTGGACAGACACAGAGACATCCACAACCCTGTCCTCTGATAGTCTCCAGACAGACACAGAGACATCCACAACCCTGTCCTCTGGTAGTCTCCAGTTGGACAGACACAGAGACATCCACAACCCTGTCCTCTGATAGTCTCCAGACAGACACAGAGACATCCACAACCCTGTCCTCTGATAGTCTCCAGTTGGACAGACACAGAGACATCCACAACCCTGTCCTCTGATAGTCTCCAGACAGACACAGAGACATCCACAACCCTGTCCTCTGATAGTCTCCAGTTGGACAGACACAGAGACATCCACAACCCTGTCCTCTGATAGTCTCCAGACAGACACAGAGACATCCACAACCCTGTCCTCTGGTAGGCTCTGGTCTAAAGTAGTGCACTATATAGGGAATAGGCTCTGGTCTATAGTAGTGTACTATATAGGGAATAGGCTCTGGTCTATAGTAGTGTACTATATAGGGAATAGGGCTCTGATCTAATGTAGTGCACTATATAGGGAATAGGCTCTGGTCTATAGTAGTGTACTATATAGGGAATAGGGCTCTGATCTAATGTAGTGTACTATATAGGGAATAGGGCTCTGGTCTAAAGTAGT
>NW_025746472.1:30000-50000 GCF_021184085.1 Oncorhynchus gorbuscha
TGATGCAGAGCTTTACATTCAGACAGACTGTGTAATGATGTCTCCTCTCCCTGATGCAGAGCTTTACATTCAGACAGGCTGTGTAATGTTGTCTCCTCTCCCTGATGCAGAGCTTTACATTCAGACAGGCTGTGTAATGATGTCTCCTCTCCCTGATGCAGAGCTTTACATTCAGACAGGCTGTGTGATGATGTCTCCTCTCCCTGATGCAGAGCTTTACATTCAGACAGGCTGTGTAATGATGTCTCCTCTCCCTGATGCAGAGCTTTACATTCAGACAGGCTGTGTAATGATGTCTCCTCTCCCTGATGCAGAGCTTTACATTCAGACAGGCTGTGTAATGATGTCTCCTCTCCCTGATGCAGAGCTTTACATTCAGACAGACTGTGTAATGATGTCTCCTCTCCCTGATGCAGAGCTTTACATTCAGACAGGCTGTGTAATGATGTCTCCTCTCCCAGACAGGCTGTGTAATGATGTCTCCTCTCCCTGATGCAGAGCTTTACATTCAGACAGGCTGTGTAATGATGTCTCCTCCCCCAGGCTGTGTAATGATGTCTCCTCTCCCTGATGCAGAGCTTTACATTCAGACAGACTGTGTAATGATGTCTCCTCTCCCAGACTGTGTAATGATGTCTCCTCTCCCTGATGCAGAGCTTTACATTCAGACAGGCTGTGTAATGATGTCTCCTCTCCCTGATGCAGAGCTTTACATTCAGACAGGCTGTGTAATGATGTCTCCTCTCCCTGATGCAGAGCTTTACATTCAGACAGGCTGTGTAATGATGTCTCCTCTCCCTGATGCAGAGCTTTACATTCAGACAGGCTGTGTAATGATGTCTCCTCTCCCTGATGCAGAGCTTTACATTCAGACAGGCTGTGTAATGATGTCTCCTCTCCCTGATGCAGAGCTTTACATTCAGACAGGCTGTGTAATGATGTCTCCTCTCCCTGATGCAGAGCTTTACATTCAGACAGGCTGTGTAATGATGTCTCCTCTCCCTGATGCAGAGCTTTACATTCAGACAGACTGTGTAATGATGTCTCCTCTCCCTGATGCAGAGCTTTACATTCAGACAGGCTGTGTAATGATGTCTCCTCTCCCTGATGCAGAGCTTTACATTCAGACAGGCTGTGTAATGATGTCTCCTCTCCCTGATGCAGAGCTTTACATTCAGACAGACTGTGTAATGATGTCTCCTCTCCCTGATGCAGAGCTTTACATTCAGACAGACTGTGTAATGATGTCTCCTCTCCCTGATACAGAGCTTTACATTCAGACAGGCTGTGTAATGATGTCTCCTCTCCCTGATGCAGAGCTTTACATTCAGACAGGCTGTGTAATGATGTCTCCTCTCCCTGACTGTGTAATGATGTCTCCTCTCCCTGATGCAGAGCTTTACATTCAGACAGGCTGTGTAATGATGTCTCCTCTCCCTGATGCAGAGCTTTACATTCAGACAGACTGTGTAATGATGTCTCCTCTCCCTGATGCAGAGCTTTACATTCAGACAGACTGTGTAATGATGTCTCCTCTCCCTGATACAGAGTTTACATTCAGACAGGCTGTGTAATGATGTCTCCTCTCCCTGATGCAGAGCTTTACATTCAGACAGGCTGTGTAATGATGTCTCCTCTCCCTGACTGTGTAATGATGTCTCCTCTCCCTGATGCAGAGCTTTACATTCAGACAGGCTGTGTAATGATGTCTCCTCTCCCTGATGCAGAGCTTTACATTCAGACAGACTGTGTAATGATGTCTCCTCTCCCTGATGCAGAGCTTTACATTCAGACAGGCTGTGTAATGATGTCTCCTCTCCCTGATACAGAGCTTTACATTCAGACAGGCTGTGTAATGATGTCTCCTCTCCCTGATGCAGAGCTTTACATTCAGACAGACTGTGTAATGATGTCTCCTCTCCCTGATGCAGAGCTTTACATTCAGACAGACTGTGTAATGATGTCTCCTCTCCCTGATGCAGAGCTTTACATTCAGACAGACTGTGTAATGATGTCTCCTCTCCCTGATGCAGAGCTTTACATTCAGACAGGCTGTGTAATGATGTCTCCTCTCCCTGATGCAGAGCTTTACATTCAGACAGGCTGTGTAATGATGTCTCCTCTCCCTGATGCAGAGCTTTACATTCAGACAGGCTGTGTAATGATGTCTCCTCTCCCTGATGCAGAGCTTTACATTCAGACAGGCTGTGTAATGATGTCTCCTCTCCCTGATGCAGAGCTTTACATTCAGACAGGCTGTGTAATGATGTCTCCTCTCCCTGATGCAGAGCTTTACATTCAGACAGACTGTGTAATGATGTCTCCCAGACTGTGTAATGATGTCTCTCCCTGATGCAGAGCTTTACATTCAGACAGGCTGTGTAATGATGTCTCCTCTCCCTGATGCAGAGCTTTACATCCAGACAGGCTGTGTAATGATGTCTCCTCTCCCTGATGCAGAGCTTTACATTCAGACAGGCTGTGTAATGATGTCTCCTCTCCCTGATGCAGAGCTTTACATTCAGACAGGCTGTGTAATGATGTCTCCTCTCCCTGATGCAGAGCTTTACATTCAGACAGGCTGTGTAATGATGTCTCCTCTCCCTGATGCAGAGCTTTACATTCAGACAGACTGTGTAATGATGTCTCCTCTCCCAGACTGTGTAATGATGTCTCCTCTCCCTGATGCAGAGCTTTACATTCAGACAGGCTGTGTAATGATGTCTCCTCTCCCTGATGCAGAGCTTTACATTCAGACAGGCTGTGTAATGATGTCTCCTCTCCCTGATGCAGAGCTTTACATTCAGACAGACTGTGTAATGATGTCTCCTCTCCCTGATGCAGAGCTTTACATTCAGACAGACTGTGTAATGATGTCTCCTCTCCCTGATGCAGAGCTTTACATTCAGACAGGCTGTGTAATGATGTCTCCTCTCCCTGACTGACTGTGTAATGATGTCTCCTCTCCCTGATGCAGAGCTTTACATTCAGACAGACTGTGTAATGATGTCTCCTCTCCCTGATGCAGAGCTTTACATTCAGACAGACTGTGTAATGATGTCTCCTCTCCCAGACTGTGTAATGATGTCTCCTCTCCCTGATGCAGAGCTTTACATTCAGACAGGCTGTGTAATGATGTCTCCTCTCCCTGATGCAGAGCTTTACATTCAGACAGGCTGTGTAATGATGTCTCCTCTCCCAGGCTGTGTAATGATGTCTCCTCTCCCAGACTGTGTAATGATGTCTCCTCTCCCTGATGCAGAGCTTTACATTCAGACAGGCTGTGTAATGATGTCTCCTCTCCCTGATGCAGAGCTTTACATTCAGACAGGCTGTGTAATGATGTCTCCTCTCCCTGACTGTGTAATGATGTCTCCTCTCCCTGATGCAGAGCTTTACATTCAGACAGGCTGTGTAATGATGTCTCCTCTCCCAGACTGTGTAATGATGTCTCCTCTCCCTGATGCAGAGCTTTACATTCAGACAGGCTGTGTAATGATGTCTCCTCTCCCTGATGCAGAGCTTTACATTCAGACAGGCTGTGTAATGATGTCTCCTCTCCCTGATGCAGAGCTTTACATTCAGACAGGCTGTGTAATGATGTCTCCTCTCCCTGATGCAGAGCTTTACATTCAGACAGGCTGTGTACTGATGTCTCCTCTCCCAGGCTGTGTAATGATGTCTCCTCTCCCAGACTGTGTAATGATGTCTCCTCTCCCTGATGCAGAGCTTTACATTCAGACAGGCTGTGTAATGATGTCTCCTCTCCCTGATGCAGAGCTTTACATTCAGACAGGCTGTGTAATGATGTCTCCTCTCCCAGGCTGTGTAATGATGTCTCCTCTCCCTGACTGTGTAATGATGTCTCCTCTCCCTGATGCAGAGCTTTACATTCAGACAGGCTGTTTAATGATGTCTCCTCTCCCTGATGCAGAGCTTTACATTCAGACAGGCTGTGTAATGATGTCCCCTCTCCCTGATGCAGAGCTTTACATTCAGACAGGCTGTGTTATTATGTCTCCTCTCCCTGATACAGAGCTTTACATTCAGACAGGCTGTGTAATGATGTCTCCTCTCCCTGATGCAGAGCTTTACATTCAGACAGGCTGTGTAATGATGTCTCCTCTCCCTGATGCAGAGCTTTACATTCAGACAGGCTGTGTAATGATGTCTCCTCTCCCAGACTGTGTAATGATGTCTCCTCTCCCAGACTGTGTAATGATGTCTCCTCTCCCAGACTGTGTAATGATGTCTCCTCTCCCAGGCTGTGTAATGATGTCTCCTCTCCCAGACTGTGTAATGATGTCTCCTCTCCCAGACTGTGTAATGATGTCTCCTCTCCCAGACAGGCTGTGTAATGATGTCTCCTCTCCCAGACTGTGTAATGATGTCTCCTCTCCCAGACTGTGTAATGATGTCTCCTCTCCCAGACTGTTTAATGATGTCTCCTCTCCCAGACTGTGTAATGATGTCTCCTCTCCCAGACAGACTGTGTAATGATGTCTCCTCTCTCAGACTGTGTAATGATGTCTCCTCTCCCAGACTGTGTAATGATGTCTCCTCTCCCTGACTGTGTAATGATGTCTCCTCTCCCAGACTGTGTAATGATGTCTCCTCTCCCTGACTGTGTAATGATGTCTCCTCTCCCTGACTGTGTAATGATGTCTCCTCTCTCAGACTGTGTAATGATGTCTCCTCACCCAGACTGTGTAATGATGTCTCCTCTCCCAGACTGTGTAATGATGTCTCCTCTCCCAGACTGTGTAATGATGTCTCCTCTCCCAGACTGTGTAATGATGTCTCCTCTCCCAGACTGTGTAATGATGTCTCCTCTCCCAGACAGACTGTGTAATGATGTCTCCTCTCTCAGACTGTGTAATGATGTCTCCTCTCTCAGACTGTGTAATGATGTCTCCTCTCTCAGACTGTGTAATGATGTCTCCTCTCCCAGACAGACTGTGTAATGATGTCTCCTCTCCCAGACTGTGTAATGATGTCTCCTCTCCCAGACTGTGTAATGATGTCTCCTCTCCCAGACTGTGTAATGATGTCTCCTCTCTCAGACTGTGTAATGATGTCTCCTCTCCCAGACTGTGTAATGATGTCTCCTCTCCCTGACTGTGTAATGATGTCTCCTCTCCCAGACTGTGTAATGATGTCTCCTCTCCCTGACTGTGTAATGATGTCTCCTCCCTGACTGTGTAATGATGTCTCCTCTCTCAGACTGTGTAATGATGTCTCCTCACCCAGACTGTGTAATGATGTCTCCTCTCCCAGACTGTGTAATGATGTCTCCTCTCCCAGACTGTGTAATGATGTCTCCTCTCCCAGACTGTGTAATGATGTCTCCTCTCCCAGACTGTGTAATGATGTCTCCTCTCCCAGACAGACTGTGTAATGATGTCTCCTCTCCAGACTGTGTAATGATGTCTCCTCTCTCAGACTGTGTAATGATGTCTCCTCTCTCAGACTGTGTAATGATGTCTCCTCTCCCAGACAGACTGTGTAATGATGTCTCCTCTCCCAGACTGTGTAATGATGTCTCCTCTCCCAGACTGTGTAATGATGTCTCCTCTCCCAGACTGTGTAATGATGTCTCCTCTCTCAGACTGTGTAATGATGTCTCCTCTCCCAGACTGTGTAATGATGTCTCCTCTCCCAGACAGACTGTGTAATGATGTCTCCTCTCCCAGACTGTGTAATGATGTCTCCTCTCCCAGGCTGTGTAATGATGTCTCCTCTCCCAGACAGACTGTTTAATGATGTCTCCTCTCCCAGACTGTGTAATGATGTCTCCTCTCCCAGGCTGTGTAATGATGTCTCCTCTCCCAGGCTGTGTAATGATGTCTCCTCTCCCAGGCTGTGTAATGATGTCTCCTCTCTCCCAGATGTCTCCTCTCCCAGACTGTGTAATGATGTCTCCTCTCCCAGACTGTGTAATGATGTCTCCTCTCCCAGACTGTGTAATGATGTCTCCTCTCTCAGACTGTGTAATGATGTCTCCTCTCTCAGACTGTGTAATGATGTCTCCTCTCCCAGACAGACTGTGTAATGATGTCTCCTCTCCCAGACAGACTGTGTAATGATGTCTCCTCTCCCAGACAGACTGTGTAATGATGTCTCCTCTCCCAGACTGTGTAATGATGTCTCCTCTCCCAGGCTGTGTAATGATGTCTCCTCTCCCAGACAGACTGTGTAATGATGTCTCCTCTCCCAGGCTGTGTAATGATGTCTCCTCTCCCAGGCTGTGTAATGATGTCTCCTCTCCCAGACTGTGTAATGATGTCTCCTCTCCCAGACTGTGTAATGATGTCTCCTCTCCCAGACTGTGTAATGATGTCTCCTCTCTCAGACTGTGTAATGATGTCTCCTCTCCCAGACTGTGTAATGATGTCTCCTCTCCCAGACAGGCTGTGTAATGATGTCTCCTCTCCCAGACAGACTGTGTAATGATGTCTCCTCTCCCAGACAGACTGTGTAATGATGTCTCCTCTCCCAGACTGTGTAATGATGTCTCCTCTCCCAGACAGACTGTGTAATGATGTCTCCTCTCCCAGACTGTGTAATGATGTCTCCTCTCTCAGACTGTGTAATGATGTCTCCTCTCTCAGACTGTGTAATGATGTCTCCTCTCTCAGACGGTGTAATGATGTCTCCTCTCCAGACAGACGGTGTAATGATGTCTCCTCTCCCAGACTGTGTAATGATGTCTCCTCTCCCAGTCAGACTGTGTAATGATGTCTCCTCTCCCAGACTGTGTAATGATGTCTCCTCTCCCAGACTGTGTAATGATGTAACTGTGGAGGTAGTGATGTGTTCATATAGTCTTTGCTCTTCTCTCCTCAGCTGTTCAGGGCTCTGGGCTGATGTTCAAAAGCGTTGAGGTGACTCTGCACAAAGAAGGCAATACGTTCGGCTTTGTCATCCGAGGTACGTGTGTGTGCGTGTGTGTTCGTGTGCGTGTGTGTTCGTGTGTGTGTGTGTGTGTGTGTGTGTGTGTGTGTGTGTGTGTGTGTGTGTGTGTGTGTGTGTGTGTGTGTGTGTGTGTGTGTGTGTGTGTGTGTGTGTGTGTGTGTGTGTGTGTGTGTGTGTGTGTGTGTGTGTGTGTGAAGCCGTTTGACTGGGGTACGGAGGAAAGGAAAGCGATCTGAATATGACTACAGAATATGACCTTCTAGTTGACTCTATTTACCCAGTTGGAATGAAGCTTCATTAAAACGACTAAGAACAAACTTTTAGAAATGCGACCTAAATAGCTCCTATTCCCTACACTGCTAATGTTAGGGTCCATAGGGCTCTGGTCAAAAGTAGTGCACTATGTAGGGAATAGGGTCCATAGGGCTCTGGTCAAAAGTAGTGCACTATGTAGGGAATAGGGTTCCATAGGGCTCTGGTCAAAAGTAGTGCACTATATAGGGAATAGGGTTCCATAGGGCTCTGGTCAAAAGTAGTTCACTATGTAGGGAATAGGCGTCCATAGGGCTCTGGTCAAAAGTAGTGCACTATGTAGGGAATAGGGTTCCATAGGGCTCTGGTCAAAAGTAGTTCACTATGTAGGGAATAGGGGTCTATAGGGCTCTGGTCAAAAGTAGTGCACTATGTAGGAATAGGGGTCCATAGGGCTCCGGTCAAAAGTAGTGCACTATGTAGGGAATAGGGGTCCATAGGGCTCTGGTCAAAAGTAGTTCACTATGTAGGGAATAGGGGTCCATAGGGCTCTGGTCAAAAGTAGTTCACTATGTAGGGAATAGGGGTCCATAGGGCTCTGGTCAAAAGTAGTGCACTATGTAGGGAATAGGGTTCCATAGGGCTCTGGTCAAAAGTAGTTCACTATGTAGGGAATAGGGGTCCATTTGGGAGGCACACTTAGTGAGTTATCCTCGGTCTTTGAAGAGAGGGAAGTTAACTTGAAGGTCCACGCTACAGAGATGTTGCCACAGCTCATTACTCTCCGTCATCAATTCAACAAGTGAGTTTTATTGTTGTGTCTTTATCTCCTCGCTGAGAGGAACATGAATGGATGATGTTTAATCTCCCTGGAGAGAGGAACATGAATGGATGATGTTTAATCGCCCCGGAGAGAGGAACATGAATGGATGATGTTTAATCTCCCTGGAGAGAGGAACGTGAATGGATGATGTTTAATCTCCCTGGAGAGAGGAACGTGAATGGATGATGTTTAATCTCCCTGGAGAGAGGAACGTGAATGGATGATGTTTAATCTTTATCTTCTCGCAGAGAGGAACATGAATGGATGATGTTTAATCTTTATCTTCTCGCAGAGAGGAACATGAATGGATGATGTTTAATCTCCCTGGAGAGAGGAACATGAATGGATGATGTTTAATCTTTATCTCCTCGCAGAGAGGAACGTGAATGGATGATGTTTAATCTTTATCTTCTCGCTGAGAGGAACGTGAATGGATGATGTTTAATCTCCCTGGAGAGAGGAACGTGAATGGATGATGTTTAATCTTTATCTCCTCGCAGAGAGGAACGTGAATGGATGATGTTTAATCTTTATCTCCTCGCAGAGAGGAACATGAATGGATGATGTTTAATCTTTATCTTCTCGCAGAGAGGAACGTGAATGGATGATGTTTAATCTTTATCTCCTCGCTGAGAGGAACGTGAATGGATGATGTTTAATCTTTATCTCCTCGCAGAGAGGAACATGAATGGATGATGTTTAATCTTTATCTCCTCGCAGAGAGGAACATGAATGGATGATGTTTAATCTTTATCTCCTCGCAGAGAGGAACATGAATGGATGATGTTTAATCTTTATCTTCTCGCAGAGAGGAACGTGAATGGATGATGTTTAATCTCCTCTGAGAGAGGAACGTGAATGGATGATGTTTAATCTCCCTGGAGAGAGGAACGTGAATGGATGATGTTTAATCTTTATCTTCTCGCTGAGAGGAACGTGAATGGATGATGTTTAATCTTTATCTTCTCGCTGAGAGGAACGTGAATGGATGATGTTTAATCTCCCTGGAGAGAGGAACGTGAATGGATGATGTTTAATCTTTATCTCCTCGCAGAGAGGAACGTGAATGGATGATGTTTAATCTTTATCTCCTCGCAGAGAGGAACATGAATGGATGATGTTTAATCTTTATCTTCTCGCAGAGAGGAACGTGAATGGATGATGTTTAATCTTTATCTCCTCGCTGAGAGGAACGTGAATGGATGATGTTTAATCTTTATCTCCTCGCAGAGAGGAACATGAATGGATGATGTTTAATCTTTATCTCCTCGCAGAGAGGAACATGAATGGATGATGTTTAATCTTTATCTCCTCGCAGAGAGGAACATGAATGGATGATGTTTAATCTTTATCTTCTCGCAGAGAGGAACGTGAATGGATGATGTTTAATCTCCTCTGAGAGAGGAACGTGAATGGATGATGTTTAATCTCCCTGGAGAGAGGAACGTGAATGGATGATGTTTAATCTCCTCTGAGAGAGGAACGTGAATGGATGATGTTTAATCTCCCTGGAGAGAGGAACGTGAATGGATGATGCTTAATCTCCCTGGAGAGAGGAACGTGAATGGATGATGTTTAATCTCCCTGGAGAGAGGAACGTGAATGGATGATGTTTAATCTCCCTGGAGAGAGGAACGTGAATGGATGATGTTTAATCTTTATCTCCTCGCAGAGAGGAACATGAATGGATGATGTTTAATCTTTATCTCCTCGCAGAGAGGAACATGAATGGATGATGTTTAATCTTTATCTCCTCGCAGAGAGGAACATGAATGGATGATGTTTAATCTTTATCTTCTCGCAGAGAGGAACGTGAATGGATGATGTTTAATCTCCTCTGAGAGAGGAACGTGAATGGATGATGTTTAATCTCCCTGGAGAGAGGAACGTGAATGGATGATGTTTAATCTCCTCTGAGAGAGGAACGTGAATGGATGATGTTTAATCTCCCTGGAGAGAGGAACGTGAATGGATGATGCTTAATCTCCCTGGAGAGAGGAACGTGAATGGATGATGTTTAATCTCCCTGGAGAGAGGAACGTGAATGGATGATGTTTAATCTCCCTGGAGAGAGGAACGTGAATGGATGATGTTTAATCGCCCCGGAGAGAGGAACGTGAATGGATGATGTTTAATCTCCCTGGAGAGAGGAACGTGAATGGATGATGTTTAATCTCCTGGAGAGAGGAACGTGAATGGATGATGTTTAATCTCCTGGAGAGAGGAACGTGAATGGATGATGTTTAATCTCCCTGGAGAGAGGAACGTGAATGGATGATGTTTAATCGCCCCGGAGAGAGGAACGTGAATGGATGATGTTTAATCTCCCTGGAGAGAGGAACGTGAATGGATGATGTTTAATCTCCCTGGAGAGAGGAAAGTGAATGGATGATGTTTAATCTCCCTGGAGAGAGGAACGTGAATGGATGATGTTTAATCTCCCTGGAGAGAGGAACGTGAATGGATGATGTTTAATCTCCTCTGAGAGAGGAACGTGAATGGATGATGTTTAATCTCCCTGGAGAGAGGAACGTGAATGGATGATGCTTAATCTCCCTGGAGAGAGGAACGTGAATGGATGATGTTTAATCTCCCTGGAGAGAGGAACGTGAATGGATGATGTTTAATCTTTATCTCCTCGCAGAGAGGAACATGAATGGATGATGTTTAATCTTTATCTCCTCGCAGAGAGGAACATGAATGGATGATGTTTAATCTTTATCTCCTCGCAGAAAGGAACATGAATGGATGATGTTTAACCTTTATCTTCTCGCAGAGAGGAACGTGAATGGATGATGTTTAATCTCCTCTGAGAGAGGAACGTGAATGGATGATGTTTAATCTCCCTGGAGAGAGGAACGTGAATGGATGATGTTTAATCTCCTCTGAGAGAGGAACGTGAATGGATGATGTCGTGTTCAAACTGTGGGTTCATGTTCTGCTTTGGAATTACTGATGAGGCTAAAATGACTTTATTCAATTGCCCTTTCTGTTTCTAAATCAATAAGTCCTTCCTGCAGTGAAAGCCAATGTATTGCTACTGTGTTGCCTGTGTAGAAGTGTTATTTAAACTGTTTTCCTTTGTGATCAGGTACTACAGTATTACCTTGGTTCTTCAGTGATCTCTTAGAGCAAAAATCAATGATATGTATCCTTGGTTACCGTACCCACCTGTTTGTGTGATTACTGTCTGTCGGTTTGTTTAGGAGGAGCCCACGAGGACAGGAACAAATCCCGCCCCGTTGTCATAACGACCATCAGGCCAGGTGGACCTGCTGACAGGTGAGATGTTGTATCACTGACTAGACATGAGTAGCAGATCACATATAGTTCTGGTGTATCAGAGTCTAGACATGAGTAGCAGATCACAGATAGTTCTGGTGTATCAGAGTCTAGACATGAGTAGCAGATCACAGATAGTGCTGGTGTATCAGAGTCTAGACATGAGTAGCAGATCACAGTACCCCTTTGCGTACCCTCTCAAATGTTGTTTTTTGCCCTCATTGTAAGACAGAGAAGAGGGTTAGAGAGAGGAGAGGAGAGGAGAGGAGAGGAGAGGAGAGGAGAGGAGAGGAGAGGAGAGGAGAGGAGAGGAGAGGAGAGGAGAGGAGAGGAGAGGAGAGGAGAGGGAGAGGAGAGGAGAGGAGAGGAGAGGAGAGGAGAGGAGAGGAGAGGAGAGGAGAGGAGAGGGGGAGGGAGAGGAGAGGGAGGAGAGGGAGAGGAGGAGAGAGGAGAGGAGAGGAGAGAGAGGAGAGGA
This sequence comes from Oncorhynchus gorbuscha, assembly GCF_021184085.1. Taxonomy (NCBI): domain Eukaryota; kingdom Metazoa; phylum Chordata; class Actinopteri; order Salmoniformes; family Salmonidae; genus Oncorhynchus; species Oncorhynchus gorbuscha. Next base: position 41,748 of record NW_025746472.1, read on the forward strand.
GAGGAGGAGAGAGGAGAGGAGAGGGGGGAGGGAGAGCAGAGGAGAGGAGAGGTGTCCTTGCCATTAAGACGTAATGATCCAAATGAAGTGTTTAAGTGCAGGGGTGGAACCAACAGGCCCTCAGGCGTGGCTACACTGTTGCCTCAGGGACCAGGATGGAAACCTCCCTGTCTCTCTATATCTCTCTCTCTCTCCCTTTCCCTCTTGCTCCCTCAATCTCTCTCTCTGTCTCTCTCTCTGTCTCTCTCTCTCTCTGTCTCTCTCTCTGTCTCTCTCTCTCTCTCTCGCTCTCTCTCTCTCTCTCTCTCTCTCTCTCTCTCTCTCTCTCTCAGTCTTTCTCTCTCTCTCTCCATCTCTCTCTCTCCGTCTTTCTCTCTCTCTCCGTCTTTCTCTCTCTCTCTCTCTCTCTCTCTCTCTCTCTCTCTCTCTCTCTCTCTCTCTCTCTCTCTCTCTCTCTCTCTCTCTCTCTCTCTCTCTCTCTCTCTCTCTCTCTCTCTCTCTCTCTCTCTCTCTCTCCCCATCTAGCAGCACACTCCCCATCTAGCAGCACACTCCCCATCTAGCAGCACACTCCCCATCCAGCAGCACACTCCCCATCTAGCAGCACACTCCCCATCTAGCAGCACACTCCCCATCCAGCAGCACACTCCCCATCTAGCAGCACACTCCCCATCTAGCAGCACACTCCCCATCCAGCAGCACACTGCCCATCCAGCAGCACACTGCCCATCCAGCAGCACACTCCCCATCCAGCAACACACTCCCCATCCAGCAGCACACTCCCCATCCAGCAGCACACTCCCCATCCAGCAGCACACTCCCCATCTAGCAGCACACTCCCCATCTAGCAGCACACTCCCCATCTAGCAGCACACTCCCCATCTAGCAGCACACTGCCCATCTAGCAGCACACTCCCCATCTAGCAGCACACTCCCCATCTAGCAGCACACTCCCCATCCAGCAGCACACTCCCCATCCAGCAGCACACTCCCCATCTAGCAGCACACTCCCCATCCAGCAGCACACTCCCCATCCAGTGTTTAAAAGCGTTGCCTTGGTGTTAGCATCGTCTGGAGTTTCCACCATGTTAAATCCACCAGGAGAAGTGTGGATAATCAGGATGTAGCTTCAGTGTTCACACTTCCAGTGAGGAGGAAAGGATTCCATTCTAGCGGTTGTCACAGGGTGTATCTGATAAGACCTGATCAAAGGCAGACAGCGTGGAGATTCATTTCCTGTGTCACATCATGCTGGACGGTTAGCTGTTAGCGGTTAGCTCACCTGTGGAAACCAAATATAGCAATTTATATTTTCTGTCATAGTGGAGAATTCACAGCTCACTGACTGACATCTTCTCTATCCCCCCCTCTCTCTCTCTCTCTCTCTCTCTCTCTCTCTCTCTCTCTCTCTCTCTCTCTATCCCCCCTCTCTTTCTCTCTCTCCTTCTTTCCCTCCCTCGCTCTTTCTTTCCCTCTCTCCCCCCCTCTCTCCCCCTCTCTCCCCTCCCCTCTCATCCCCCTCCCTCCTTCCCTCCCCCATCTCCTCCCCCTCCCTCCCTCCTTCCTTCCCTCCCCCTCTCCTCCTCTCCTCCCCCTCTCCTCCTCTCATCCCCCTCCCTCCTCTCCTCCCCCTCCCTCCCTCCTTCCTTCCCTCCCCTCTCCTCCTCTCCTCCCCCTCCCTCTCTCTCCCCTCTCTCTCTCCCTCCCCCTCTCCTCCCCCTCCCTCCCCCTCTCCTCTCTCCTCAGGGAGGGTACGGTGAAGCCAGGGGACAGGCTCCTGAGTATCGATGGGATCCGTCTTCACGGGACGTCCCATGCAGAGGCCATGTCCATCCTCAAACAGTGTGGACAGGAGGCTACGCTACTCATCGAGTACGACGTCTCCATCATGGGTACGTCATGGGTGTGTGTGTGTGTGTGTGTGTGTGTGTGTGTGTGTGTGTGTGTGTGTGTGTGTGTGTGTGTGTGTGTGTGTGTGTGTGTGTGTGTGTGTGTGTGTGTGTGTGTGTGTGTGTGTGTGTGTGTGTCCTCAAGAAGCTTGTCTTCCAGATGCATATACATTTATATGGTGTTGTCAGGACACTGTCAGGGGGTGTTGGGGGACACTGTCAGGGTGTTGGGGGACATTGTCAGGACACTGTCAGGGGTGTTGGGGGACATTGTCAGGACACTGTCAGGGGTGTTGGGGGACATTGTCAGGACACTGTCAGGGGTGTTGGGGGACATTGTCAGGACACTGTCAGGGGGTGTTGGGGGACATTGTCAGGACACTGTCAGGGGTGTTGGGGGACATTGTCAGGACACTGTCAGGGGGGTGTTGGGGGACATTGTCAGGACACTGTCAGGGGTGTTGGGGGACATTGTCAGGACACTGTCAGGGGTGTTGGGGGACATTGTCAGGACACTGTCAGGGGGTGTTGGGGGACATTGTCAGGACACTGTCAGGGGTGTTGGGGACATTGTCAGGACACTGTCAGGGGTGTTGGGGGACATTGTCAGGACACTGTCAGGGTGTTGGGGGACATTGTCAGGACACTGTCAGGGGTGTTGGGGACATTGTCAGGACACTGTCAGGGTGTTGGGGACATTGTCAGGACACTGTCAGGGGTGTTGGGGACATTGTCAGGACACTGTCAGGGGTGTTGGGGGACATTGTCAGGACACTGTCAGGGGTGTTGGGGACATTGTCAGGACACTGTCAGGGGTGTTGGGGACATTGTCAGGACACTGTCAGGGTGTTGGGGGACATTGTCAGGACACTGTCAGGGGTGTTGAGGACATTGTCAGGACACTGTCAGGGGTGTTGGGGGACATTGTCAGGACACTGTCAGGGGTGTTGGGGGACATTGTCAGGACACTGTCAGGGTGTTGGGGGACATTGTCAGGACACTGTCAGGGGGTGTTGGGGGACATTGTCAGGACACTGTCAGGGGTGTTGGGGGACATTGTCAGGACACTGTCAGGGGGTGTTGGGGGACATTGTCAGGACACTGTCAGGGGTGTTGGGGACATTGTCAGGACACTGTCAGGGGTGTTGGGGACATTGTCAGGACACTGTCAGGGTGTTGGGGACATTGTCAGGACACTGTCAGGGGTGTTGGGGACATTGTCAGGACACTGTCAGGGGTGTTGGGGGACATTGTCAGGACACTGTCAGGGGGTGTTGGGGACATTGTCAGGACACTGTCAGGGTGTTGGGGACATTGTCAGGACACTGTCAGGGGTGTTGGGGGACATTGTCAGGACACTGTCAGGGGTGTTGGGGGACATTGTCAGGACACTGTCAGGGGTGTTGGGGGACATTGTCAGGACACTGTCAGGGGTGTTGGGGACATTGTCAGGACACTGTCAGGGGTGTTGGGGGACATTGTCAGGACACTGTCAGGGGTGTTGGGGGACATTGTCAGGACACTGTCAGGGGGTGTTGGGGGACATTGTCAGGACACTGTCAGGGGGTGTTGGGGGACATTGTCAGGACACTGTCAGGGGTGTTGGGGACATTTATATACTGTTGTCAGGACACTGTCAGGGTGTTGGGGGACATTTATATACTGTTGTCAGGACACTGTCAGGGGTGTTGGGGACATTTATATACTGTTGTCAGGACACTGTCAGGGGTGTTGGGGACATTTATATGGTGTTGTCAGGACACTGTCAGGGGTGTTGGGGACATTGTCAGGACACTGTCAGGGGGTGTTGGGGGACATTTATATACTGTTGTCAGGACACTGTCAGGGGTGTTGGGGACATTTATATACTGTTGTCAGGACACTGTCAGGGGTGTTGGGGACATTTATATACTGTTGTCAGGACACTGTCAGGGGTGTTGGGGGACATTTATATGGTGTTGTCAGGACACTGTCAGGGGTGTTGGGGGACATTGTCAGGACACTGTCAGGGGTGTTGGGGACATTTATATACTGTTGTCAGGACACTGTCAGGGGTGTTGGGGACATTGTCAGGACACTGTCAGGGGTGTTGGGGGACATTGTCAGGACACTGTCAGGGGTGTTGGGGACATTGTCAGGACACTGTCAGGGGTGTTGGGGACATTGTCAGGACACTGTCAGGGGTGTTGGGGACATTGTCAGGACACTGTCAGGGGGTGTTGGGGGACATTGTCAGGACACTGTCAGGGGTGTTGGGGACATTGTCAGGACACTGTCAGGGGTGTTGGGGGACATTGTCAGGACACTGTCAGGGGTGTTGGGGACATTGTCAGGACACTGTCAGGGGTGTTGGGGACATTGTCAGGACACTGTCAGGGTGTTGGGGACATTGTCAGGACACTGTCAGGGGTGTTGGGGACATTGTCAGGACACTGTCAGGGGTGTTGGGGACATTGTCAGGACACTGTCAGGGGTGTTGGGGACATTGTCAGGACACTGTCAGGGGGTGTTGGTGGACATTGTCAGGACACTGTCAGGGGGTGTTGGGGGACATTGTCAGGACACTGTCAGGGGGTGTTGGGGGACATTGTCAGGACACTGTCAGGGGGTGTTGGGGGACATTATCAGGACACTGTCAGGGGTGTTGGGGGACATTGTCAGGACACTGTCAGGGTGTTGGGGACATTGTCAGGACACTGTCAGGGGGTGTTGGGGGACATTGTCAGGACACTGTCAGGGGGTGTTGGGGGACATTATCAGGACACTGCCAGGGGGTGTTGGTGGACATTATCAGGACACTGCCAGGGGGTGTTGGTGGACATTATCAGGACACTGCCAGGGGAAGGTCTAAAGACAGACTTGATCTCCCAGAGTCACATCAACATCATTCCCATCAGTTGTCATGTTGAAGCAGACAGACTCTGAGAGATGTAGCCTGTGACAGTCCAGGACCAGAGGACAGACCGTTCTTAGTTCAGCCCCCCATCCCTCCACCGCGGAGACATATCCACAGACCCAGTCCAGGACCGGAGGACAGACCGTTCTTAGTTCAGCCCCCCATCCCTCCACCGCGGAGACATATCCACAGACCCAGTCCAGGACCGGAGGACAGACCGTTCTTAGTTCAGCCCCCCATCCCTCCACCGCGGAGACATATCCACAGACCCAGTCCAGAACCGGAGGACAGACCGTTCTTAGTTCAGCCCCCCATCCCTCCACCGCGGAGACATATCCACAGACCCAGTCCAGGACCGGAGGACAGACCGTTCTTAGTTCAGCCCCCCATCCCTCCACCGCGGAGACATTTCCACAGACCCAGTCCAGGACCGGAGGACAGACCGTTCTTAGTTCAGCCCCCCATCCCTCCACCGCGGAGACATTTCCACAGACCCTGGCCTTCATCTCTCCAGCTGTTCCCCGTTGTCTCCCGGCTGCTCCAATCTCCCCCATTTCTCTTGCTGAGTTCCAACCCTCAGCCAGTCCTGTATTTGTGAGAGGATTGGATAGGTGGAAATGTCTCCATCCTCTCTCTGTGCCTTCAGCTCTGGGTGAGTTCTGTTACAGTCGCTGCAGACAGGCAGTACGGTTCCATTACAGACAGTCAGAGAGCTCTGTTACAGACAGGCAGTAAGGTTCCATTCCAGACAGTCAGAGAGCTCTGTTACAGACAGGCAGTAAGGTTCCATTCCAGACAAGCAGTACGGTTTCATTCCAGACAGGCAGTACGGTTCCATTCCAGACAGGCAGTAAGGTTCCATTCCAGACAGGCAGTAAGGTTCCATTCCAGACAGTCAGAGAGCTCTGTTACAGACAGGCAGTACGGTTCCATTCCAGACAGTCAGAGAGCTCTGTTACAGACAGGCAGTACGGTTCCATTCCAGACAGGCAGTAAGGTTCCATTCTAGGTAGTCAAAGGCAGGTGTCTTCCAATAGAAGTCCTGCCTGCCAGCCAGAACACAGCTCTTACAAAGCACAGCCAAAAAACAGCCAGAACACAGCCAGGTCCCGGCCAAAACACAGCCAGGACACTGCCAGAACACAGCCAGAACACAGCCAGAACACAGCCAGGTCCCAGCCAAAACACAGCCAGAACACAGCCAGAACACAGCCAAAACACAGCCAGAACACAGCCAGAACACTGCCAGAACACAGCCAAAACACAGCCAAAACACAGCCAGAACACTGCTAGAACACAGCCAGAACACAGCCAGAACACTGCCAGAACACAGCTAGAACACAGCCAGAACACTGCCAGAACACAGCCAGAACACTGCCAGAACACAGCCAGAACACTGCCAGAACACTGCCAAAACACAGCCAGAACACTGCCAAAACACAGCCAGAACACAGCTAGAACACTGCCAGAACACAGCCAAAACACAGCCAGAACACAGCCAAAACACAGCCAGAACAATGCCAGGTCCCAGCCTAAACACAGCCAGAACACAGCCAGAACACTGCCAGAACACTGCCAGAACACAGCCAAAACACAGCCAGAACACAGCCAGAACACAGCCAGAACACTGCTAGAACACTGCCAGAACACTGCCAGAACACAGCCAGAACACAGCCAGAACACAGCCAGAACACTGCTAGAACACAGCCAGAACACAGCCAGAACACTGCCAGAACACAGCCAGAACACAGCCAACGCACAGCCAGAACACTGCCAGAACACAGCCAGAACACTGCCAGAACACAGCCAGAACACTGCCAGAACACAGCCAGATCACTGCCAGAACACAGCCAGAACACAGCCAGATCCCAGCTCTTACAAAGCACAGCCAGAACACAGCCAGATCCCAGCTCTTACAAAACACAGCCAGAACACAGCCAGAACACAGCCAGAACACTGCCAGAACACTGCCAGAACACAGCCAGAACACTGCCAGAACACAGCCAGAACACAGCCAACAGATTGACTAAAAGCTGTGTGCGTAAAAGCCTTTTCAGACTCAGAGAAAGATCTGTGATGTGAAACATTGTCAATGAAAAATAATCGCCTGCTGGTCCTCTGCTGGTCCTCTGCTGGTCCTCTGCTGGTCCTCTGCTGGGCTTTGATGTGTCTTTGTACTTTACAGAACGCTGACTTTAAAAACCGCTTGGTAAGAAGAGCAAAACAAAGAGGGATTTAAAAGAGGCAGAAAGTAGCAGGCTGATCCATGATCAGTCCACTAGATGTCAGAGGGAACCACCCAGGAAGGAGAGTATGAGAGAGTGAGCCGGCCTATTACCCAGCGTGGGCCTCCGACGTCCCCACAACGTTCTGACAACCAGACGTCACGCGGGTTCCGTTCAGACGGCCCGCACTGGCCTCTGGGTAATCCTGAAGATTCCGGTGGCGGTGACTTTGCCGTGCTCCGAACTGGAAGTGATAGTTATGTCTTCCTGTCACCGTGTCACAGTCTTACTCGCTGTGCGTGTGTGTGTGTACCACTGGACTCAAGGAAGTCTAAGGAAGCAGAACCCTTCAGCCTGAGAGACTTTCCTCTGGAGAAAAAGCAACCCCTTTAGTTGACAGTTGGCTGAATATAGATAACAACCCCTTCAGTTGACAGTTGGCTGAATATAGATAACAACCCCTTGAGTTGATAGTTGGCTGAATATAGATAACAACCCCTTTAGTTGACAGTTGGCTGAATATAGATAACAACCCCTTCAGTTGACAGTTGGCTGAATATAGATAACAACCCCTTTAGTTGACAGTTGGCTGAATATAGATAACAACCCCTTCAGTTGACAGTTGGCTGAATATAGATAACAACCCCTTGAGTTGATAGTTGGCTGAATATAGATAACAACCCCTTGAGTTGACAGTTGGCTGAATATAGATAACAACCCCTTGAGTTGACAGTTGGCTGAATATAGATAACAACCCCTTGAGTTGACAGTTGGCTGAATATAGATAACAACCCCTTGAGTTGACAGTTGGCTGAATATAGATAACAACCCCTTGAGTTGACAGTTGGCTGAATATAGATAACAGCCCCTATAGTTGACAGTTGGCTAAATGTAGATAACAACCCCTTGAGTTGACAGTTGGCTGAATGTAGATAACAACCCCTTGAGTTGAAGCTACGGATTTTATTAATAAAACTCTCTCACACTTTCATGGTGAAACAATGGGAGAAATGGGAGTTGTCTTTTGAAATGTGTTTGTATGATAGATTAGACTTAACATGAAATGAACATACAGGTGTGTGCCTATACACAGAGCTTTACGGTATGTCCCAAGAAACAGCCTATACACAGAGATTTACGGTATGTCCCAAGAAACAGCCTATACACAGAGATTTACGGTATGTCCCAAGAAACAGCCTATACACAGAGATTTACGTTATCTGCTCGTGGAGACAATTTACAT
>NW_025746472.1:52500-62500 GCF_021184085.1 Oncorhynchus gorbuscha
AGGAGAGGAGAGGTAGAGGGATGGAGGGATAAATGGATGGAGGAGAGGAGAGGAGAGGTAGAGAGATGGAGGAAAGGAGAGGTAGAGAGATGGAGGAGAGGACTGGAGGAGAGGAGAGGAGAGGTAGAGGGATGGAGGAGAGGAGAGGTAGAGGGATGGAGGGATAAATGGATGGAGGAGAGGAGATGAGAGGTAGAGAGATGGAGGAGAGGACTGGCGGAGAGGAGAGGGAGAGGAGAGGTAGAGGGATGGAGAGGAGGAGAGGTAGAGGGATGGAGGAGAGGAGAGGTAGAGGTATGGAGGAGAGGAGAGGTAGAGGGATGGAGGAGAGGAGAGGTAGAGGGATGGAGGAGAGGAAAGGTAGAGGGATGGAGGAGAGGGAAAGGAGGAGAGGTAGAGGGATGGAGGAGAGGAGAGTTAGAGGGATGGAGGAGAGGAGGAGAGGTAGAGGGATGGAGGAGAGGAGAGGTAGAGGGATGGAGAGGAGGAGGAGAGGTAGAGGGATGGAGGAGAGGAGAGAGGTAGAGGTATGGAGGAGAGGAGAGGAGGAGAGGTAGAGGGATGGAGGAGAGGAGAGGTAGAGGGATGGGAGGAAAGGTAGAGGGATGGAGGAGAGGAAAGGAGGAGAGGTAGAGGGATGGAGGAGAGGAGAGGTAGAGGGATGGAGGAGAGGAAAGGTAGAGGGATGGAGGAGAGGAAAGGAGGAGAGGTAGAGGGATGGAGGAGAGGAGAGGTAGAGGGATGGAGGAGAGGAGAGGAGGAGAGGTAGAGGGATGGAGGAGAGGAGAGGTAGAGGGATGGAGGAGAGGAGAGGAGAGGTAGAGAGATGGAGGGATAAATGGATGGAGGAGAGGAGAGGTAGAGGGATGGAGGAGAGGACTGGAGGAGAGAAGAGGTAGAGAGATGGAGGAGAGGAGAGGTAGAGAGATGGAGGAGAGGACTGGAGGAGAGGAGAGGTAGAGAGATGGAGGAGAGGAGAGGAGAGGTAGAGAGATGGAGGAGAGGAGAGGTAGAGAGATGGAGGAGAGGAGAGGTAGAGAGATGGAGGAGAGGAGAGGTAGAGAGATGGAGGAAAGGAGAGGTAGAGAGATGGAGGAGAGGACTGGAGGAGAGGAGAGGTAGACAGATGGAGGAGAGGACTGGAGGAGAGGAGAGGTAGAGGGATGGAGGAGAGAGAGGTAGAGAGATGGAGGAGAGGACTGGAGGAGAGGAGAGGTAGAGAGAGGGAGGAGAGGACTGGAGGAGAGGAGAGGTAGAGGGATGGGGGTAGAGGGATGGAGGAGAGGAGATGTAGAGAGATGGAGGAGAGGAGAGGTAGAGAGATGGAGGAGAGGACTGGAGGAGAGGAGAGGTAGAGAGATGGAGGAGAGGAGAGGTAGAGAGATGGAGGAGAGGACTCGAGGAGAGGAGAGGAGAGGTAGAGAGATGGGGGTAGAGGAGAGGTAGAGGGATGGAGGAGAGGAGAGGTAGAGGGATGGGGGTAGAGGGATGGAGGAGAGGAGATGTAGAGAGATGGAGGAGAGGAGAGGTAGAGAGATGGAGGAGAGGACTGGAGGAGAGGAGAGGTAGAGGGATGGAAGGTAGTGTTTTATCACCATGAATGAAACAATCTCCAGGCTGCATCAATAATGTGAGCCCATTAAGTTTTCATCAGATAGCTCTTAGCATGGGCAGGAACAGACAGGAGAAGACGAGGGAATGATATGTGTAGGAAATACAGGGAGGACAGGAGCATATAGATATGTAGGGGAGACAGGGGGAGGTATGGTTACTGGGGGATCGTTGCTTGGATGAATGGTGATGGCGAAAAGGGAGAGAGTGAGAGGGAAGAGGGAGAGAGAGGGAGGGAGAGAGGGGTAGAGGGAGAGAGAGACAGAGAAAGAGGGAGGGAGAGAGGGGTAGAGGGAGAGAGGGAGAGAGAGAGGATGGAAGAGGATACAAGGAGGATAAGTAATAGTGTAGGAGGAGAGAGGGAGAGGGAGGGAGAGAGAGAGGAGTAGAGAGGAAAAGAGAGAGAGAGAGAGAGAGAGAGAGAGAGAGAGAGAGAGAGAGAGAGAGAGAGAGAGAGAGAGAGAGAGAGAGAGAGAGAGAGAGAGAGAGAGAGAGAGAGAGAGAGAGAGAGAGAGAGAGAGAGAGAGAGAGAGAGAGAGAGAGACAGACACTTGGCATGTTGTGTCTGTCTCAAGCATCATTAAACATGTAGAGACCAGAATAAGGGGGGTGTAGAGACCAGAATAAGGGGAGGGGTGAGGGGTGTAGAGACCAGAATAAGGGGAGGTGGGAGGGGTGTAGAGACCGGAATAAGGGGGAGGGGTGTAGAGACCGGAATAAGGGGAGGGGTGTAGAGACCAGAATAAGGGGAGGGGTGTAGAGACCAGAATAAGGGGAGGGGTGTAGAGACCAGAATAAGGGGGGGGTGTAGAGACCAGAATAAGGGAGGGGTGAGGGGTGTAGAGACCAGAATAAGGAGGGGTGTAGAGACCAGAATAAGGGGAGGGGTCTAGAGACCAGAATAAGGGGATGGGTGTAGAGACCAGAATAAGGGGAGGGGTGTAGAGACCAGAATAAGGGGAGGGGGTAGAGACCAGAATAAGGGGAGGGGTTAGGGTGTAGAGACCAGAATAAGGGGAGGTGGGAGGGGTGTTGAGACCGGAATAAGGGGAGGGGTGTAGAGACCGGAATAAGGGGAGGGGTGTAGAGACCAGAATAAGGGGAGGGGTGTAGAGACCAGAATAAGGGGAGGGGTTTAGAGACCAGAATAAGGGGAGGGGTGAGGGGTGTAGAGACCAGAATAAGGGGAGGGGTGTAAAGACCAGAATAAGGGGAGGGGTGTAGAGACCAGAATAAGGGGAGGGGTGAGGGGTGTAGAGACCGGAATAAGGGGAGGGGTGTAGAGACCAGAATAAGGGGAGGGGGGAGGGGTGTAGAGACCAGAATAAGGAGGGGGAGGGGTGGGTGAGGGGGGTGTAGAGACCAGAATAAGGGGAGGGGTGTAGAGACCAGAATATGGGGGGTGTAGAGACCAGAATAAGGGGAGGGGTGTAGAGACCAGAATAAGGGAGGGGTGAGGGGTGTAGAGACCAGAATAAGGGGAGGGGTGAGGGGTGTAGAGACCAGAATAAGGGGAGGGTGTAGAGACCAGAATAAGGGAGGGTGTAGAGACCAGAATAAGGGGAGGGGTGTAGAGACCAGAATAAGGGGAGGGGTGTAGAGACCAGAATAAGGGGAGGGGTGAGGGGTGTAGAGACCAGAATAAGGGGAGGGGGAGGGGTGTAGAGACCAGAATAAGGGGAGAGGTGTAGAGACCAGAATAAGGGGAGGGGTGTAGAGACCAGAATAAGGGGAGGGGTGTAGAGACCAGAATAAGGGAGGGGTGTAGAGACCAGAATAAGGGAGGGGTGTAGAGACCAGAATAAGGGGGGGTGTAGAGACCAGAATAAGGGGAGGGGTGTAGAGACCAGAATAAGGGGAGGGGTGTAGAGACCAGAATAAGGGGAGGGGTGTAGAGACCAGAATAAGGGGAGGGTGTAGAGACCAGAATAAGGGGAGGGGTGTAGAGACCAGAATAAGGGGAGGGGAGGGGTGTAGAGACCAGAATAAGGGGATTCAAGGGGAGGCTGTATCTGAGCCTGGTACACCCCAGCTGTTGGGTAACTAAGGGGAGGCTGTATCTGATCCTGGTACACCCCAGCTGTTGGGTAACTAAGGGGAGGCTGTATCTGAGCCTGGTACACCCCAGCTGTTGGGTAACTAAGGGGAGGCTGTATCTGAGCCTGGTACACCCCAGCTGTTGGGGGAGGCTGTATCTGAGCCTGGTACACCCCAGCTGTTGGGTAACTAAGGGGAGGCTGTATCTGAGCCTGGTACACCCCAGCTGTTGGGTAACTAAGGGGGCTGTATCTGAGCCTGGTACACCCCAGCTGTTGGGTAACTAAGGGGAGGCTGTATCTGAGCCTGGTACACCCCAGCTGTTGGGTAACTAAGGGAGGCTGTATCTGAGCCTGGTACACCCCAGCTGTTGGGTAACTAAGGGGAGGCTGTATCTGAGCCTGGTACACCCCAGCTGTTGGGTAACTAAGGGGAGGCTGTATCTGAGCCTGGTACACCCCAGCTGTTGGGTAACTAAGGGGAGGCTGTATCTGAGCCTGGTACACCCCAGCTGTTGGGTAACTAAGGGGAGGCTGTATCTGAGCCTGGTACACCCCAGCTGTTGGGTAACTAAGGGGAGGCTGTATCTGAGCCTGGTACACCCCAGCTGTTGGGTAACTAAGGGAGGCTGTATCTGAGCCTGGTACACCCCAGCTGTTGGGTAACTAAGGGGAGGCTGTATCTGAGCCTGGTACACCCCAGCTGTTGGGTAACTAAGGGAGGCTGTATCTGAGCCTGGTACACCCCAGCTGTTGGGTAACTAAGGGGAGGCTGTATCTGAGCCTGGTACACCCCAGCTGTTGGGTAACTAAGGGGAGGCTGTATCTGAGCCTGGTACACCCCAGCTGTTGGGTAACTAAGGGAGGCTGTATCTCTGAGCCTGGTACACCCCAGCTGTTGGGTAACTAAGGGAGGCTGTATCTGAGCCTGGTACACCCCAGCTGTTGGGTAACTAAGGGGAGGCTGTATCTGAGCCTGGTACACCCCAGCTGTTGGGTAACTAAGGGGAGGCTGTATCTGAGCCTGGTACACCCCAGCTGTTGGGTAACTAAGGGAGGCTGTATCTGAGCCTGGTACACCCCAGCTGTTGGGTAACTAAGGGGAGGCTGTATCTGAGCCTGGTACACCCCAGCTGTTGGGTAACTAAGGGGAGGCTGTATCTGAGCCTGGTACACCCCAGCTGTTGGGTAACTAAGGGGAGGCTGTATCTGAGCCTGGTACACCCCAGCTGTTGGGTAACTAAGGGGAGGCTGTATCTGAGCCTGGTACACCCCAGCTGTTGGGTAACTAAGGGGAGGCTGTATCTGAGCCTGGTACACCCCAGCTGTTGGGTAACTAAGGGGAGGCTGTATCTGAGCCTGGTACACCCCAGCTGTTGGGTAACTAAGGGGAGGCTGTATCTGAGCCTGGTACACCCCAGCTGTTGGGTAACTAAGGGGAGGCTGTATCTGAGCCTGGTACACCCCAGCTGTTGGGTAACTAAGGGGAGGCTGTATCTGAGCCTGGTACACCCCAGCTGTTGGGTAACTAAGGGGAGGCTGTATCTGAGCCTGGTACACCCCAGCTGTTGGGTAACTAAGGGGAGGCTGTATCTGAGCCTGGTACACCCCAGCTGTTGGGTAACTAAGGGGAGGCTGTATCTGAGCCTGGTACACCCCAGCTGTTGGGTAACTAAGGGGAGGCTGTATCTGAGCCTGGTACACCCCAGCTGTTGGGTAACTAAGGGGAGGCTGTATCTGAGCCTGGTACACCCCAGCTGTTGGGTAACTAAGGGGAGGCTGTATCTGAGCCTGGTACACCCCAGCTGTTGGGTAACTAAGGGGAGGCTGTATCTGAGCCTGGTACACCCCAGCTGTTGGGTAACTAAGGGAGGCTGTATCTGAGCCTGGTACACCCCAGCTGTTGGGTAACTAAGGGAGGCTGTATCTGAGCCTGGTACACCCCAGCTGTTGGGTAACTAAGGGGAGGCTGTATCTGAGCCTGGTACACCCCAGCTGTTGGGTAACTAAGGGAGGCTGTATCTGAGCCTGGTACACCCCAGCTGTTGGGTAACTAAGGGAGGCTGTATCTGAGCCTGGTACACCCCAGCTGTTGGGTAACTAAGGGGAGGCTGTATCTGAGCCTGGTACACCCCAGCTGTTGGGTAACTAAGGGGAGGCTGTATCTGAGCCTGGTACACCCCAGCTGTTGGGTAACTAAGGGGAGGCTGTATCTGAGCCTGGTACACCCCAGCTGTTGGGTAACTAAGGGAGGCTGTATCTGAGCCTGGTACACCCCAGCTGTTGGGTAACTAAGGGGAGGCTGTATCTGAGCCTGGTACACCCCAGCTGTTGGGTAACTAAGGGAGGCTGTATCTGAGCCTGGTACACCCCAGCTGTTGGGTAACTAAGGGGAGGCTGTATCTGAGCCTGGTACACCCCAGCTGTTGGGTAACTAAGGGGAGGCTGTATCTGAGCCTGGTACACCCCAGCTGTTGGGTAACTAAGGGAGGCTGTATCTGAGCCTGGTACACCCCAGCTGTTGGGTAACTAAGGGAGGCTGTATCTGAGCCTGGTACACCCCAGCTGTTGGGTAACTAAGGGGAGGCTGTATCTGAGCCTGGTACACCCCAGCTGTTGGGTAACTAAGGGGAGGCTGTATCTGAGCCTGGTACACCCCAGCTGTTGGGTAACTAAGGGGAGGCTGTATCTGAGCCTGGTACACCCCAGCTGTTGGGTAACTAAGGGAGGCTGTATCTGAGCCTGGTACACCCCAGCTGTTGGGTAACTAAGGGGAGGCTGTATCTGAGCCTGGTACACCCCAGCTGTTGGGTAACTAAGGGGAGGCTGTATCTGAGCCTGGTACACCCCAGCTGTTGGGTAACTAAGGGGAGGCTGTATCTGAGCCTGGTACACCCCAGCTGTTGGGTAACTAAGGGGAGGCTGTATCTGAGCCTGGTACACCCCAGCTGTTGGGTAACTAAGGGGAGGCTGTATCTGAGCCTGGTACACCCCAGCTGTTGGGTAACTAAGGGGAGGCTGTATCTGAGCCTGGTACACCCCAGCTGTTGGGTAACTAAGGGGAGGCTGTATCTGAGCCTGGTACACCCCAGCTGTTGGGTAACTAAGGGGAGGCTGTATCTGAGCCTGGTACACCCCAGCTGTTGGGTAACTAAGGGGAGGCTGTATCTGAGCCTGGTACACCCCAGCTGTTGGGTAACTAAGGGAGGCTGTATCTGAGCCTGGTACACCCCAGCTGTTGGGTAACTAAGGGGAGGCTGTATCTGAGCCTGGTACACCCCAGCTGTTGGGTAACTAAGGGGAGGCTGTATCTGAGCCTGGTACACCCCAGCTGTTGGGTAACTAAGGGGAGGCTGTATCTGAGCCTGGTACACCCCAGCTGTTGGGTAACTAAGGGGAGGCTGTATCTGAGCCTGGTACACCCCAGCTGTTGGGTAACTAAGGGGAGGCTGTATCTGAGCCTGGTACACCCCAGCTGTTGGGTAACTAAGGGGAGGCTGTATCTGAGCCTGGTACACCCCAGCTGTTGGGTAACTAAGGGGAGGCTGTATCTGAGCCTGGTACACCCCAGCTGTTGGGTAACTAAGGGGAGGCTGTATCTGAGCCTGGTACACCCCAGCTGTTGGGTAACTAAGGGGAGGCTGTATCTGAGCCTGGTACACCCCAGCTGTTGGGTAACTAAGGGGAGGCTGTATCTGAGCCTGGTACACCCCAGCTGTTGGGTAACTAAGGGGAGGCTGTATCTGAGCCTGGTACACCCCAGCTGTTGGGTAACTAAGGGGAGGCTGTATCTGAGCCTGGTACACCCCAGCTGTTGGGTAACTAAGGGGAGGCTGTATCTGAGCCTGGTACACCCCAGCTGTTGGGTAACTAAGGGGAGGCTGTATCTGAGCCTGGTACACCCCAGCTGTTGGGTAACTAAGGGGAGGCTGTATCTGAGCCTGGTACACCCCAGCTGTTGGGTAACTAAGGGGAGGCTGTATCTGAGCCTGGTACACCCCAGCTGTTGGGTAACTAAGGGGAGGCTGTATCTGAGCCTGGTACACCCCAGCTGTTGGGTAACTAAGGGGAGGCTGTATCTGAGCCTGGTACACCCCAGCTGTTGGGTAACTAAGGGGAGGCTGTATCTGAGCCTGGTACACCCCAGCTGTTGGGTAACTAAGGGGAGGCTGTATCTGAGCCTGGTACACCCCAGCTGTTGGGTAACTAAGGGGAGGCTGTATCTGAGCCTGGTACACCCCAGCTGTTGGGTAACTAAGGGGAGGCTGTATCTGAGCCTGGTACACCCCAGCTGTTGGGTAACTAAGGGGAGGCTGTATCTGAGCCTGGTACACCCCAGCTGTTGGGTAACTAAGGGGAGGCTGTATCTGAGCCTGGTACACCCCAGCTGTTGGGTAACTAAGGGGAGGCTGTATCTGAGCCTGGTACACCCCAGCTGTTGGGTAACTAAGGGAGGCTGTATCTGAGCCTGGTACACCCCAGCTGTTGGGTAACTAAGGGGAGGCTGTATCTGAGCCTGGTACACCCCAGCTGTTGGGTAACTAAGGGGAGGCTGTATCTGAGCCTGGTACACCCCAGCTGTTGGGTAACTAAGGGGAGGCTGTATCTGAGCCTGGTACACCCCGCTGTTGGGTAACTAAGGGGAGGCTGTATCTGAGCCTGGTACACCCCAGCTGTTGGGTAACTAAGGGGAGGCTGTATCTGAGCCTGGTACACCCCAGCTGTTGGGTAACTAAGGGGAGGCTGTATCTGAGCCTGGTACACCCCAGCTGTTGGGTAACTAAGGGGAGGCTGTATCTGAGCCTGGTACACCCCAGCTGTTGGGTATCTAAGGGAGGCTGTATCTGAGCCTGGTACACCCCAGCTGTTGGGTAACTAAGGGGAGGCTGTATCTGAGCCTGGTACACCCCAGCTGTTCTTTATTGGTTCAGACAGGTTATACCTGATGAGAGGCTCTTTCTGACATTTTGAAGTCAGATCTTTGTATATGTATTTGTAAATATCACCATCTTCCTTGATACACCAGCGCTCTGTAAATAAATCCTCATTTGCACCTCTTCCCGCCTGTCTCCTGCTGACGGCGGCTCGAAGGAACCTGTTTTACACGAATACAGATATCACAGCAACCTGTCACTTCAAAAGCACCCAGTGATCTCAGAGTCTCTGCATTTCAATGTTATGGTTTTTTTTGTGGTAGAGCGTGATGTAAGCAGAATTTAATATAATTCCATTTGCACGAAACCACCCCAAAAATGGTTCCCCCCCGGCTCATTTCAACTACCCATTTAGTTAGTTCATCCTAGCCGGGTCTGCTCTATGGAGTGAAATCACTAAAACACACAGGCAGTTGGACGTTCACAGTTCTTCGGATGTTTTGAACATCTAGATGCTGTATGTGAAGTGAAAGCATTGAAACACATTTACATACATTTACATTTAAGGATCTGTTTTGGTTGTGTTTAGGTTAATGTGGTTGTGGTTGTGTTTAGGTTAATGTGGTTGTGTTTAGGTTAATGTGGTTGTGTTTAGGTTAATGTGGTTGTGTTTAGGTTAATGTGGTTGTGGTTAGGTTAATGTGGTTGTGTTTAGGTTAATGTGGTTGTGTTTAGGTTAATGTGGTTGTGGTTAGGTTAATGTGGTTGTGGTTAGGTTAATGTGGTTGTGTTTGTGTTTAGGTTGATGTGGTTGTGGTTGTGGTTGTGTTTAGGTTAATGTGGTTGTGTTTAGGTTAATGTGGTTGTGGTTGGGTTAATGTGGTTGTGGTTAGGTTAATGTGGTTGTGTTTGTGTTTAGGTTAATGTGGTTGTGTTTGTGTTTAGGTTAATGTGGTTGTGTTTAGGTTAATGTGGTTGTGGTTGTGTTTAGGTTAATGTGGTTGTGTTTAGGTTAATGTGGTTGTGTTTAGGTTAATGTGGTTGTGTTTAGGTTAATGTGGTTGTGTTTAGGTTAATGTGGTTGTGGTTGTGTTTAGGTTAATGTGGTTGTGGTTATGTTTCGGTTCATGTGGTTGTGTTTAGGTTAATGTGGTTGTGTTTAGGTTAATGTGGTTGTGTTTAGGTTAATGTGGTTGTGTTTAGGTTAATGTGGTTGTGGTTGTGTTTAGGTTAATGTGGTTGTGGTTATGTTTCGGTTCATGTGGTTGTGTTTAGGTTAATGTGGTTGTGTTTAGGTTAATGTGGTTGTGTTTAGGTTAATGTGGTTGTGGTTGTGTTTCGGTTCATGTGGTTGTGTTTAGGTTAATGTGGTTGTGTTTAGGTTAATGTGGTTGTGGTTGTGTTTAGGTTAATGTGGTTGTGTTTAGGTTCATGTGGTTGTGGTTGTGTTTAGGTTCATGTGGTTGTGGTTGTGTTTAG
>NW_025746472.1:72500-82500 GCF_021184085.1 Oncorhynchus gorbuscha
TATATACTAGTCTAGTAATCAGGTAGTAATATTATATCTACTAGTCTAGTAACCAGGTAGTAATACTATATCTACTAGTCTAGTAATCAGGTAGTAATACTATATCTACTAGTCTAGTAATGACTAACCAGGTAGTAATACTATATCTACTAGTCTAGTAATCAGGTAGTAATACTATATCTACTAGTCTAGTAATCAGGTAATAATACTATATCTACTAGTCTAGTAATCAGGTAATAATACTGTATCTACTAGTCTAGTAATCAGGTAGTAATAATATATCTACTAGTCTAGTAATCAGGTAGTAATACTATATCTACTAGTCTAGTAATCAGGTAGTAATACTATATATACTAGTCTAGTAATCAGGTAGTAATACTATATATACTAGTCTAGTAATCAGGTAGTAATACTATATCTACTAGTCTAGTAATCAGGTAGTAATACTATATCTACTAGTCTAGTAATCAGGTAGTAATACTATATCTACTAGTCTAGTAATCAGGTAGTAATACTATATCTACTAGTCTAGTAATAACTAACCAGGTAGTAATACTATATCTACTAGTCTAGTAATGACTAACCAGGTAGTAATACTATATCTACTAGTCTAGTAATCAGGTAGTAATACTATATCTACTAGTCTAGTAATGACTAACCAGGTAGTAATACTATATCTACTAGTCTAGTAATCAGGTAGTAATACTATATCTACTAGTCTAGTAATGACTAATCAGGTAGTAATACTATATCTACTAGTCTAGTAATCAGGTAGGAATACTATATCTACTAGTCTAGTAACCAGGTAGTAATACTATATCTACTAGTCTAGTAATCAGGTAGTAATACTATATCTACTAGTCTAGTAATGACTAACCAGGTAGTAATACTATATCTACTAGTCTAGTAATCAGGTAGTAATACTATATCTACTAGTCTAGTAATCAGGTAGTAATACTATATCTACTAGTCTAGTAATCAGGTAGTAATACTATATCTACTAGTCTAGTAATGACTAACCAGGTAGTAATACTATATCTACTAGTCTAGTAATCAGGTATCAGGTAGTAATACTATATCTACTAGTCTAGTAATCAGGTAGTAATACTATATCTACTAGTCTAGTAATCAGGTAGTAATACTATATCTACTAGTCTAGTAATCAGGTAGTAATACTATATCTGCTGCTCAGGTTTTCTTTGGAGCTGAGAGTAGTGAAAGTGATTTGTATAGACAGGTGAACAGACAGAGAGACACATTTAGTTGTTCCAACTGTCCTTTACCAGGGAGTGAATAGAACAGAGAGGAGATTAAACACACACACACACACACACACACACACACACACACACACACACACACACACACACACACACACACACACACACACACACACACACACACACACACACACACACACACACACACACACACACACACACACACAGATTATCCAACCACTACTGCTCTGTTCCATAATCTGTAGGTTTAGATCTCTGAGTACAGGTGACATTTCTAGGAGCAGTATGAAGCTTGGTTGATCAGTATCATGTACCTGGGGGATTTGGAGACCACATTAAACATGGTAACCCCATCACCTACAGAGTAATGCATCTAAAGTAGTGCACTATATAGGGAATAGGGCTCTGGTCTAAAGTAGTGCACTATATAGGGAATAGGGCTCTGGTCTAAAGTAGTGCACTATATAGGGAATAGGCCTCTGGTCTAAAGTAGTGTACTATATAGGGAATAGGACTCTGGTCTAAAGTAGTGCACTATATAGGGACTAGGGCTCTGGTCTATAGTAGTGCACTATATAGGGAATAGGGCTCTGGTCTAAAGTAGTGTACTATATAGGGACTAGGGCTCTGGTCTAAAGTAGTGTACTATATAGGGAATAGGGCTCTGGTCTATAGTAGTGCACTATATAGGGAATAGGGCTCTGGTCTATAGTAGTGTACTATATAGGGAATAGGGCTCTGGTCTATAGTAGTGCACTATATAGGGAATAGGGCTCTGGTCTAATGTAGTGTACTATATAGGGAATAGGGCTCTGGTCTATAGTAGTGTACTATATAGGGACTAGGGCTCTGGTCTATAGTAGCGTACTATATAGGGACTAGGACTCTGGTCTAAAGTAGTGTACTATATAGGGAATAGGGCTCTGGTCTAATGTAGTGTACTATATAGGGAATAGGGCTCTGGTCTATAGTAGTGTACTATATAGGGAATAGGGCTCTGGTCTAAAGTAGTGCACTATATAGGGAATAGGGCTCTGGTCTAAAGTAGTGCACTATATAGGGAATAGGGCTCTGGTCTAAAGTAGTGCACTATATAGGGAATAGGGCTCTGGTCTATAGTAGTGTACTATATAGGGAATAGGGCTCTGGTCTATAGTAGTGTACTATATAGGGAATAGGGCTCTGGTCTAAAGTAGTGCACTATATAGGGAATAGGGCTCTGGTCTAAAGTAGTGCACTATATAGGGAATAGGGCTCTGGTCTAAAGTAGTGCACTATATAGGGAATAGGGTGCTGTTCTATAGTAGTGTACTATATAGGGAATAGGACTCTGGTCTAAAGTAGTGTACTATATAGGGAATAGGGTTCTGGTCTAAAGTAGTGCACTATATAGGGAATAGGGCTCTGGTCTAAAGTAGTGTACTATATAGGGAATAGGGCTCTGGTCTATAGTAGTGCACTATATAGGAATAGGGCTCTGGTCTAAAGTAGTGCACTATATAGGGAATATGGTTCTGGTCTAAAGTAGTGCACTATATAGGGAATAGGACTCTGGTCTATAGTAGTGTACTATATAGGGAATAGGGCTCTGGACTATAGTAGTGTACTATATAGGGAATAGGGCTCTGGACTATAGTAGTGTACTATATAGGGAATAGGGCTCTGGTCTAAAGTAGTGTACTATATAGGAATAGGGCTCTGGTCTAAAGTAGTGTACTATATAGGGAATAGGGCTCTGGTCTATAGTAGTGCACTATATAGGGAATAGGGCTCTGGTCTAAAGTAGTGCACTATATAGGGAATAGGGTTCTGGTCTAAAGTAGTGCACTATATAGGGAATAGGACTCTGGTCTAAAGTAGTGCACTATATAGGGACTAGGGCTCTGGTCTAAAGTAGTGCACTACATAGGGAATAGGGTTCTGGTCTATAGTAGTGTACTATATAGGGAATAGGGTTCTGGTCTATAGTAGTGTACTATATAGGGAATAGGGTTCTGGTCTATAGTAGTGTACTATATAGGGAATAGGGCTCTGGTCTAAAGTAGTGCACTATATAGGGAATAGGGCTCTGGTCTAATGTAGTGTACTATATAGGGAATAGGGCTCTGGTCTATAGTAGTGTACTATATAGGGAATAGGGCTCTGGTCTATAGTAGTGTACTATATAGGGAATAGGTCTCTGTTCTAGAGTAGTGCACTATATAGGGAATAGGGCTCTGGTCTATAGTAGTGCACTATATAGGGAATAGGGCTCTGGTCTAAAGTAGTGCACTATATAGGGAATAGGGCTCTGGTCTACAGTAGTGCACTATATAGGGAATAGGGCTCTGGTCTACAGTAGTGCACTATATAGGGAATAGGGCTCTGGTCTAAAGTAGTGCACTCTGTAGGGAATAGGGCTCTGGTCTACAGTAGTGCACTATATAGGGAATAGGGCTCTGGTCTAAAGTAGTGCACTATATAGGGAATAGGGCTCTGGTCTATAGTAGTGCACTATATAGGGAATAGGGCTCTGGTCTATAGTAGTGCACTATATAGGGAGTAGAGCTCTGGTCTAAAGTAGTGCACTATATAGGGAATAGGGCTCTGGTCTACAGTAGTGCACTATATAGGGAATAGGGTTCCATTTGGACACGGCCCAGGGTTCCTGTTGGATCTGAGGATTACAACACAGGCTTTATGAAAAGGTCCAGACCCAGACAGCGTTTCTCTCACACTGCTTCACGATAACGCCGCAGTTACCCACTGAGACATTTATCTAATGTTTATGACAATAATAACGGTTCTTTGGGAAAAGGTGTGTCGATTTCTGGTGAATTCCAATGTTTTCTCTGTCTGGTGTTATCTGATGCGATAAGATACTAGTGTATTCTGGTGCGGGGCTAGGGGGATGGATCAGAATCCAGTTTCCCCTGATAGGATGACATACATGACAGACAAGCCAAGCAGCCAATCACACTAAGCCATCTGTGATAATGGGGAGAATGGACGTTGTCATTTTCAATGTCCTTTGTGTGATATTATCCACATTATCCACAATTAAACCGAAGCCTGCCGCACCAATGTGTTGGAGGATACACCTGGCGACTCCTGTGACAGGCCGGGCGCAGGGCACACTGACACGGTCACACATCATAGTAATGACACGTGTGTGTGTGTGTGTGTGTGTGTGTGTGTGTGTGTGTGTGTGTGTGTGTGTGTGTGTGTGTGTGTGTGTGTGTGTGTGTGTGTGTGTGTGTGTGTGTGTGTGTGTGTGTGTGTGTGGGTTGTGTGGTGGGTTATTGGTGGTAGTGCTCCCTATCACAATGCCAAATAAAATCTAAAAACCACTTGAGGGAAAATAAATCAGATTTGACCGTTCAGATACAAGTCACATGGCCAGGAATCAGATTTGACCGTTCAGATACAAGTCACATGGCCAGGGATCCGATTTGACCGTTCAGACACAAGTCACATGGCCAGGAATCAGATTTGACCGTTCAGATACAAGTCACATGGCCTGGGATCAGATTTGACCGTTCAGATACAAGTCACATGGCCAGGGATCCGATTTGACCGTTCAGACACAAGTCACATGGCCAGGGATCCGATTTGACCGTTCAGACACAAGTCACATGGCCTGGGATCAGATTTGACCGTTCAGACACAAGTCACATGGCCTGGGATCCGATTTGACCGTTCAGACACAAGTCACATGGCCTGGGATCAGATTTGACCGTTCAGACACAAGTCACATGGCCTGGGATCCGATTTGACCGTTCAGACACAAGTCACATGGCCAGGGATCAGATTTGACCGTTCAGACACAAGTCACATGGCCAGGGATCCGATTTGACCGTTCAGACACAAGTCACATGGCCAGGGATCCGATTTGACCGTTCAGACACAAGTCACATGGCCAGGGATCCGATTTGACCGTTCAGACACAAGTCACATGGCCAGGGATCAGATTTGACCGTTCAGACACAAGTCACATGGCCAGGAATCAGATTTGACCGTTCAGACACAAGTCACATGGCCAGGGATCCGATTTGACCGTTCAGATACAAGTCACATGGCCAGGGATCAGATTTGACCGTTCAGACACAAGTCACATGGCCAGGGATCAGATTTGACCGCTCAGACACAAGTCACATGGCCAGGGATCCGATTTGACCGTTCAGACACAAGTCACATGGCCAGGGATCCGATTTGACCGTTCAGACACAAGTCACATGGCCAGGGATCAGATTTGACCGTTCAGACACAAGTCACATGGCCAGGGATCCGATTTGACCGTTCAGACACAAGTCACATGGCCAGGGATCCGATTTGACCGTTCAGATACAAGTCACATGGCCAGGGATCAGATTTGACCGTTCAGACACAAGTCACATGGCCAGGGATCAGATTTGACCGTTCAGACACAAGTCACATGGCCAGGGATCAGATTTGACCGTTCAGACACAAGTCACATGGCCTGGGATCAGATTTGAAATATCAGATGTGTTTTTAGGCTGTTCAGACTGTCTGAAAAATAACAGATTTTAATCAGATATACAAAACGATGTGGATTTGAGCCACTTCAAACAGCCAATGTGAACAAAGCTTGACAGTAACAGGGATTCCAAAAGCAATCACTGTGTGTGTCCCAAATGGCACCCTATTCCCTTTGTAGTGCACTACCTGGGGAGACAGGTAGACTAGTGGTTAGAGACAGGTAGACTAGTGGTTAGAGACAGGTAGACTAGTGGTTAGAGACAGGTAGACTAGTGGTTAGAGGTTAGAGACAGGTAGACTAGTGGTTAGTGACAGGTAGACTAGTGGTTAGTGACAGGTAGACTAGTGGTTAGTGGTTAGAGAAAGGTAGACTAGTGGTTAGTGACAGGTAGACTAGTGGTTAGTGGTTAGAGACAGGTAGACTAGTGGTTAGTGGTTAGAGACAGGTAGCCTAGTGGTTAGTGGTTAGAGACAGGTAGACTAGTGGTTAGTGACAGGTAGACTAGTGGTTAGTGACAGGTAGACTAGTGGTTAGTTTCAGGTAGACTAGTGGTTAGTGACAGGTAGACTAGTGGGTAGAGACAGGTAGACTAGTGGTTAGAGACAGGTAGACTAGTGGTTAGAGACAGGTAGCCTAGTGGTTAATGGTTAGAGACAGGTAGACTAGAGGTTAGAGACAGGTAGACTAGTGGTTAGAGACAGGTAGACTAGTGGTTAGAGACAGGTAGACTAGTGGTTAGAGACAGGTAGCCTAGTGGTTAGAGACAGGTAGCCTAGTGGTTAGTGGTTAGAGACAGGTAGACTAGAGGTTAGAGACAGGTAGACTAGTGGTTAGAGACAGGTAGACTAGTGGTTAGAGACAGGTAGACTAGTGGTTAGAGACAGGTAGACTAGTGGTTAGAGACAGGTAGACTAGTGGTTAGAGACAGGTAGACTAGTGGTTAGAGACAGGTAGCCTAGTGGTTAGTGGTTAGAGGCAGGTAGCCTAGTGGTTAGAGACAGGTAGCCTAGTGGTTAGAGGCAGGTAGCCTAGTGGTTAGAGACAGGTAGCCTAGTGGTTAGTGGTTAGAGGCAGGTAGCCTAGTGGTTAGAGACAGGTAGCCTAGTGGTTAGAGACAGGTAGCCTAGTGGTTAGTGGTTAGAGGCAGGTAGCCTAGTGGTTAGAGACAGGTAGCCTAGTGGTTAGAGACAGGTAGCCTAGTGGTTAGAGGCAGGTAGCCTAGTGGTTAGAGACAGGTAGCCTAGTGGTTAGAGGCAGGTAGCCTAGTGGTTAGAGGCAAGTTAGCCTAGTGGATAGCGTCAGGTAGCCTAGTGGTTAGAGATAGGTAGCCTAGTGGTTAGAGGCAGGGTAGCCTAGTGGTTAGAGGCAGGTAGCCAATGGTTAGAGGCAGGTAGCCTAGTGGTTAAAGACAGGTAGCCTAGTGGTTAGAGACAGGTAGCCTAGTGGTTAGAGACAGATAGCCTAGTGGTTAGAGGCAGGTAGCCTAGTGGTTAGAGGCAGGTAGCCTAGTGGTTAGAGGCAGGTAGCCTAGTGGTTAGAGGCAGGGTAGCCTAGTGGTTAGAGACAGGTAGCCTAGTGGTTAGAGACAGGTAGCCTAGTGGTTAGAGGTAGGTAGCCTAGTGGTTAGAGACAGGTAGCCTAGTGGTTAGAGACAGGTAGCCTCGTGGTTAGTGGTTAGAGGCAGGTTAGCCTAGTGGTTAGAGGCAGGTAGCCTAGTGGTTAGAGGCAGGTAGCCTAGTGGTTAGAGGCAGGTAGCCTAGTGGTTAGAGACAGGTAGCCTCGTGGTTAGAGACAGGTAGCCTAGTGGTTAGAGACAGGTAGCCTAGTGGTTAGTGGTTAGAGGCAGGTTAGCCTAGTGGTTAGAGGCAGGTAGCCTAGTGGTTAGAGGCAGGTATCCTAGTGGTTAGAGGCAGGTAGCCTAGTGGTTAGAGGCAAGGTAGCCTAGTGGTTAGAGGCAAGTTAGCCTAGTGGTTAGAGGCAAGGTAGCCTAGTGGTTAGAGGCAAGTTAGCCTAGTGGTTAGAGGCAAGTTAGCCTAGTGGATAGAGGCAGATAGCCTAGTGGATAGAGGCAGGTAGCCTAGTGGTTAGAGGCAGGTAGCCTAGTGGTTAGAGGCAGGTAGCCTAGTGGTTAGAGGCAGGTAGCCTAGTGGTTCGAGGCAGGTAGCCTAGTGGTTCGAGACAGGTAGCCTAGTGGTCAGAGCGTTGGACTACTAACCAGAAGGTTGAAAGTTCAAACCCCCGAGCTGACAAGGTACAAATCTGTCGTTCTGCCCTGAACAGGCAGTTAACCCACTGTTCCTAGGCCGTCATTGAAAATAAGAATTTGTTCTTAACTGACTTGCCTCGTTTAAATAAGGTAAAAATAAATACACTTTGGTCCCTGGTCCAAATGAATGCACTATAATAGGAATAGGATGGTGTTTTGAAGGAAGGGGCTCTATAAAAGGAATAGGATGGTGTTTTGAAGGAAGGGACACTATAATAGGAATAGGATGGTGTTTTGAAGGAAGGGGCACTATAAAAGGAATAGGATGGTGTTTTGAAGGAAGGGGCTCTATAAAAGGAATAGGATGGTGTTTTGAAGGAAGGGACACTATAATAGGAATAGGATGGTGTTTTGAAGGAAGGGACACTATAATAGGAATAGGATGGTGTTTTGAAGGAAGGGACACTATAATAGGAATAGGATGGTGTTTTGAAGGAAGGGACACTATAATAGGAATAGGATGGTGTTTTGAAGGAAGGGGCTCTATAAAAGGAATAGGATGGTGTTTTGAAGGAAGGGACACTATAATAGGAATAGGATGGTGTTTTGAAGGAAGGGGCTCTATAATAGGAATAGGATGGTGTTTTGAAGGAAGGGGCTCTATAAAAGGAATAGGATGGTGTTTTGAAGGAAGGGACACTATAATAGGAATAGGATGGTGTTTTGAAGGAAGGGGCTCTATAAAAGGAATAGGATGGTGTTTTGAAGGAAGGGACACTATAATAGGAATAGGATGGTGTTTTGAAGGAAGGGACACTATAATAGGAATAGGATGGTGTTTTGAAGGAAGGGACACTATAATAGGAATAGGATGGTGTTTTGAAGGAAGGGGCTCTATAAAAGGAATAGGATGGTGTTTTGAAGGAAGGGACACTATAATAGGAATAGGATGGTGTTTTGAAGGAAGGGACACTATAATAGGAATAGGATGGTGTTTTGAAGGAAGGGACACTATAAAAGGAATAGGATGGTGTTTTGAAGGAAGGGGCTCTATAAAAGGAATAGGATGGTGTTTTGAAGGAAGGGACACTATAAAAGGAATAGGATGGTGTTTTGAAGGAAGGGACACTATAAAAGGAATAGGATGGTGTTTTGAAGGAAGGGGCTCTATAAAAGGAATAGGATGGTGTTTTGAAGGAAGGGACACTATAAAAGGAATAGGATGGTGTTTTGAAGGAAGGGGCTCTATAAAAGGAATAGGATGGTGTTTTGAAGGAAGGGGCTCTATAAAAGGAATAGGATGGTGTTTTGAAGGAAGGGGCTCTATAAAAGGAATAGGATGGTGTTTTGAAGGAAGGGGCTCTATAAAAGGAATAGGATGGTGTTTTGAAGGAAGGGGCTCTATAAAAGGAATAGGATGGTGTTTTGAAGGAAGGGGCTCTATAAAAGGAATAGGATGGTGTTTTGAAGGAAGGGGCTCTATAAAAGGAATAGGATGGTGTTTTGAAGGAAGGGGCTCTATAATAGGAATAGGATGGTGTTTTGAAGGAAGGGGCTCTATAAAAGGAATAGGATGGTGTTGTGAAGGACGGGGCTCTATAAAAGGAATAGGATGGTGTTTTGAAGGAAGGGGCTCTATAAAAGGAATAGGATGGTGTTTTGAAGGAAGGGGCTCTATAAAAGGAATAGGATGGTGTTTTGAAGGAAGGGGCTCTATAAAAGGAATAGGATGGTGTTTTGAAGGAAGGGGCTCTATAAAAGGAATAGGATGGTGTTTTGAAGGAAGGGGCTCTATAAAAGGAATAGGATGGTGTTTTGAAGGAAGGGGCTCTATAAAAGGAATAGGATGGTGTTTTGAAGGAAGGGGCTCTATAAAAGGAATAGGATGGTGTTTTGAAGGAAGGGCTCTATAAAAGGAATAGGATGGTGTTTTGAAGGAAGGGGCTCTATAAAAGGAATAGGATGGTGTTTTGAAGGAAGGGGCTCTATAAAAGGAATAGGATGGTGTTTTGAAGGAAGGGACTCTATAAAAGGAATAGGATGGTGTTTTGAAGGTATTTGAAGTTTTGACGT